>NC_049211.1:40268142-40558142 GCF_013347855.1 Anguilla anguilla | reverse complement strand
TTTTACTCTCATTCTGATTGGCTGATGCAATCCATTATTATAAAACAGGAGCGTGGTGGACTGAATAGTGTTAGTTTCCGCTGTACCAGGGTTTTAATCAACCGCTGAGTTTTATCCACGCGATGAATGCTGAGCAGAAATGTGGAAACTTAAAGAAAACGTAGTTAACCTCATATGGGTTATGTATATGACTGTCTATGGTATATCTATGGTAAGCTCTTGTACATGTTTATATAAGCTGTAAATGTTCTGTAATAGCTGTATTAAGCGATGTGCTGAATATAAGCTGAATTATGCTATTACTGGGTTGGGCATAATTCATGGAGAACACATTCATAACATTAATGTTAAATTAATGTTGTTATAAAATATGTGCATAGTGTCTATGGTGGAGTATTAATCTGAAATGTTTTTCTGTGCCATTGTACTGAGGAGCCTTACTATAGTGATAAAATGGCTACACTACACTTAAGCATTATCATAAAACATTTCTTCTGTGCTTTTTTAGGAGCCTACTCTGCTGTTGTCTGGGGTCCAGGGGAGGTGAGGGTCTTGGTGGGTGACAGCGTGACTGTCCCCTGTAGATATACAGGTTATGATAAGAATGAGAAATACTGGTGCAAAGAAAATATACTGCATTGTAGCGATTTAGTGAAGACTGACGGCACCACCAAAGACGAAAGAATGTCGATTAGAGATAATAAAACAGAGAGAGTGTTCTCTGTAACTATGAAGGATTTGAGAGAGGAGGACAATGGATGGTATCAGTGTGGAATAGCAATACCACACTGGTTCGACGAAATGAGTCCATCAGTGTACATCAGTGTCAAAAAAGGTATTTTTCATGAATCCCTGTCATAGTGCTAATTATGACAGGAAATGACTTTTGAGTTGTTCATATTGTCAAGAAATCCAAACCAAAATATCATTAGCAAATAGAGATAAGTGAGAAAACATGTATATGGATATGAATCAGATAAATACTCCAATACTGAGTAATATGTTTCAGGTGATGGGCACAGCACAGTAAACTGTGTTAAATCAGCTCTGGCAGAGTGCATATGGTCCCTGTTGGACTCATTATGTGCTCTATTAGAGTATAATTAACACTGGACATTTTACTGTGTGGGACTGGTTTACAACATGAGGGAAAAGACAGCCGTTCTAAAGAAGCATTTCAGACTATAGCAAACGGAGCTAATTTATTCACGCTATGGTAATCAAGTGTTTTTCTTTTCACACATTTTTTAAATTCCTCTAGCTGCAACCATACCAGATCTCTGGGGCCCGGTGAATGTAATTGGGCAAGCATCCAGCAGTGAAACAATCAGATGTCAGTATTCTGCAGATTACACCAATAGTGTTAAATACTGGTGTAAAAAAGCTGTGGATGGATGCAGCCCTGTGGTGAACACTGAAAATAAAGAGAGAGAAAATAGAACCCAGATCAGAGATGACCGTTCCAACAGACAGTTCCTGATCACCATCAGTAACCTCACAGCACAGGACACTGGCGTGTACTATTGTGGAGCGAGGGGACATTCCTCCCTCAGTGACAATCGGGTTCCGGTGCACCTGAATGTTAAAGCAGGTAAGGGTGCTCACACTGCATCATGGGTACCTGGAAGGATGCTTTAAGTGAAATCTGTTGAAATATATGACTTAGGTGTATTAACTGTCTTAACTACTACTTGTATTTTTTCCATAGACTGCGTTGTTGCCGTTCTCGTTGTTAGTGTTAATCAGTTTAACCTTCGGGGTCCAAGTTGAACTATGCAGTTGTTCCCTGCACTTGGACCGGTACTTCTCTCTAGTGGTTTCGTCATACTTGTTCCTGGTTATGGTTATACACTTTGTTGTTTGTCGCTCTGGATAAGAGCGTCTGCCAAATGCCTGTAATGTAATGTAATGTAATATATCTAATTTCATGTATTACTGATTATGATACTTTAAGAACCACAAATCTTAAAGTTCACTTTTTTGCAAATCATTGAAACTTTTTCATGCATATCATTTTGTTTAAAAAATATATATAGACCATTCTGAAATGTCAACCACATCCAAGACTCCAGTAGAATCAATTCCTGCATCCACAGTAGGAAAACCAGAAAAGGGGAATTGGAACTCAACAAAAAAACAAGAAGGACCAACAATAGCAAAGAATCCTCCGTAAGTAAACCATAATCACAAAACAAAAAATGCAAAAATAAGTTGAGCGTTAAACAATGCAGATTTTAAAAGGTTACTACAGGAAAATGATACTGTCATGACCAGGGTGACACAATAAAAATAACATCAGATGATACATCAACGTCAGCAACGAATTCTCAAAATAATTTAACAAATGTTTTCTTCAAATCTGTGATAAATTTAAACATCAACGTAACCAGCAGCACAGAAGGATGACCCCAAACAAAACTCTCCATTTATGACTGCTGCACATGAACATGCTGACATGACAGAACGTGTCTGTCAGAGAGTCTGTCTCTCCTGAGGAAAAGTGCCTCACTCTTATTGGTTGCCTGGTATTTCCTCCCTGCTAGGGATTCTTCATCCCCGCTGCCCACTCTCGCCATTTCCGCCGGAGCTCTTCTGCTGCTCTGCTGTGTGGCCGCTGGCATCGCATGGAAGATCAAACGTGAGTTAATCCTTAGCGGAAAGCAGCTGTCTATTTTCAACGTGGAAAGCACCTGTGACTGCTTCCCCTTTGTGGCGGCAGAGCTGTTTTTGACTTCTCTTAGAAGCATGTGTGTGGTGTGTGACGGCCACTCCAATACTTTCACTTTGTCTTTCAGCCATTTTGTTACAAATTTGGAGGCGTGCTTAGGATCATTCAGTTAGAAGACCCAGTTGCAACCGAGTTCTAACTTTCTAGCAGATGTCTTGGTGTTGCTTCAGTATTTCCAGATTATCCTCATTCCTCATGAAGCTATCTATTTTTTGAAGTGCACCAGTCCTTTTCTCAGCCAAACACCCCCGCAACATGATGCTGCCACCCCCATTCTTCAGAGTTGGGATGGTGTTCTTGGATTAAAAGCCTCATGTCAGGGTGCGACGTCGGGGGTTAGGACCCAAACACAGAGGGGGAAAAACTCAAAACTCCAAATGATATGAACAAAAGACTTTACTTAAAAAAGGGAACAAAAGGGAACAAAAGGCCTCGCAGGGCAACTCACAAAGGAAAACTTCAAAACACAGAATACAAAGAAACTCCAAGAATCAAAAACCTGTAAAAATGGAACATGGGTGGAAACATGGCCAGCCACACACACTAACAAACAACCAGACGCAACCAAGGATCCAGCACCTGAGTCCGGGAGAAGGGAACTTAAATAGACAAGACACTGACGAGACACAGCAGCGGCACAATGAACAATCAGGCCACAGGGAGGGAAGGGAAAACGAGACAACCAAAAAGTAATAATTGAACAATTGAAAACAATAATACAATTACACAGGGTACAAGCATGACACAAAACAGAAGTGCCGCCATCTGGCGGCCCAACAAGGAAAGACAGAGACAAAACACAGAACCATGACACCTCACCCTTTTTCCTCCATACGTATGACCATTACGGCCAAACAGTTCAATTTTTGTTTCATCTGACCAGAGAACACTCCTCCAAAATGCTAGGTCTTCATCCTGGTGATCAGCTGCAAATTTAATTCTGGCTTTTTTATTCTGGTCTTGGTGTAGGGGCTTCTTCCTTTCACAACAGCCATGGTGATGTGGGAGTCTCTTAATGGTGGATGTAGATATATTTGTACCTGATGCCTCCAACTCCTCCACCAGTTACTTTGTTGTTGTCTTCGGGTTCAGTTGAACCAAAGTTTGTTCAGTCCTGGGAGTTCATTTCTGCCTCCTTTCTGAATGATGCAGTGTCTGTGTGGTCCCAAGATTTTTATATTTGTATACAATTGTTTGTACAGAAGCTCGTGGTACCTTCAGTTGTTTGGAAATTGCTCCTAAGGAGGAACTGGACTTGTGGAGGTCCACTTTTGTTTTGTTTTTTGATTTTGTTTTGAGGCCTTGGCTGAGTTGCTTGGATTTTTTCATGGTGTCAAGGGCAAAAAGGCAGTGGCTCTGAAGGTAGGGACTTAAATACAGCCACAGGTACCAATTAACTCCAAATTAACTCAATTATGACAATTGACCAATCAGAAGCTTCTAAAAAGTCATTACATCAATTTCTGGAATCTTCCAGATTGTTTAAAGAGACAGTCAACTTGGTGTATGTAAAATTTTGACCCACTGTAATTCTAATATAAGGAATTAAAGCTGAAATAAATCAGTCTCTAATCAATTGTTTTAAAATGACCTCTGATGTGAACAAAGTAGATGCCCTAATTGATTTGCCATAAGAAATGTATGGTAACATGAAATGTGTGGAGTCGTGAAAAACTGAGTCTGAATATCTTTAGCCCAGGTGTGTGCAAACTTTTGGCCTCAACTGTAGCTTGTGTGGTAACTTGATTGTTTGGAGGAACACAAAAACGTTTACTGGACATCTTATGATGTCCTTTTCGGGGAGCTATATCTAAATGTTTTAAAATTACTAAGCATTTAGAATTTCTTCTTTTATATTGGCTACGCATTTACAGATACTGCCCAGAACCAAACCTAGTGAACAACAGACTTTTCAAAGAGGAAGGGGTTAACCATATCTTGACTAATTTCTCTTCCTCAGAATAAAAACAGCAACTGTCATGCCGGCCTATTTCTGTAAAGACCCAAGCTCTGAAAATCTTCACAGGCCCTTATAATGGTACAGAATGAGAGTGGATATACTGTATATACCACAGACTCACCACATATTCAACTCTGTTCCTCCTCCCTTCAGTTTTCTTAACCAAAGTAAGTTAAGAAACCTCTTTGGTGACAGGAGTTTCAAGGACTATTTTTCAGCACAGATAAGGCTCGGTATTTACCTATTTTCGTCTCAAAAAAAAACTCTGATTTTTAATAAATTTAAAGACATTTTTACAGGGATTTTGTTTCCACGCATCAAAAAAGTTGCTCCTGTTTGTGTGCAGTTATGTGATTAGTCTCTGCCAAAGTCCAGCTCTCCTTAGTTACTGTTGCTAAATAATTCCGTCAAGTTTTCGCTTTAGAAGGCAAGCTTCCATAGAAAACTCACTGAGAGGACCCGTCAGTTATATTCACTTTTATTATGTATGGAGTTTATCCAATTGAACACAGACTACCCCTGTGTTAATCAAGTGGCTCCCAGGTACATTACAGTGCACTGCAATTAATTCATTTCAAAGATAGTCTTGAAAAAACAGCTTTATTTTCCTGAGTAGCCCAACTGAGGCTACGGTTACCACATTCAGCCAATGCTTACTGTACTTACTGTGTTCGACCAGTTGACTCTGCATGTCCATAACTATCTACAGTAAATGCTTCCAGATAATGACATCAAATAAGTTGTCATGTCATCTTTATTTCTTTCTCTCTGTGCTCCCACCTCCGTAGACGTCAGAGTTGTGTAGGCTACTGTTCTCCCGATGTCACGTTAAGTAGGCTAGTAAGCTCATTTTAATGGTGTTTTGTAGTCAAGGTTGCCAGGTGCCGCTTTCATTCTCCTATCATTGAGTCAAAATCTTGTATCTGAAGCTGTTTCCACAGATATGTATCTGGCAACAATCTGTAGTTCATGTTAACCTTTATATATGTAACGGGGGAAACTTTCGCCAGCATTCTTCCCGCCGAGTCACTGCCAACTATTAATGACCACTTTTGGAGCCAAGGTTCTCTATCTCATACAGATTTTCACCAATTTTCAATTTCACATTCAAAGCATATATATATATATATATATATATATATATATATATTAATATTCACTAAAAATTATGAACCTGGAGCACACAATATCAATTATAACAGTACATCACATGGTCACTTGGTCACAGTATAATGATATCATGGTCACTTGGCCACATTAATTAATAATGACAACAAAAACAGAACTTTCAGTATTCTATATGGAGCTAAGTCTCTGGTGAGACTACATGATCTGTGGTTATATTGTTAGAGAGCTTCCTCAAACAGTACGACTTATACCTATTTGTACAGAAACAGTATTTGTGGAATTAAGGGGTACCACTGCTGCTTAGTGTGTACAAACCTGCAGTCACATGACTCTGACTCCCATTTTGTTTCAGGTAAAATAAGACCAGCTGTGGAAGACAAAAATGAAAAGGTACTTTGGTCTTTGAATGAGAGTGGTCTTTGGAATTCACAAGTGATGTTTCAACCCCTTTAAAATGTTCATGAATTGTTCATAGGAAATAAAATGTGTTATCTTTTCTACTTGCTTTACATTCATTAGCGAGAGTTGTGGTTATGTAGCTTTTATAAAGTCAATATACATTCATAGCCATGACATAAGGAGCCCATAGCTATGATGGTAAAGTTTATAAAGGCTTTATGAACCTACAGTAAAGTGTTGCATTATTTCCTCCCCATTGTAGCCCCCAGGAGTCGCTGAAGCGACCTATGCTGAAGTTCTGACCAATGACAGCACACAGGAGCCGAGTGACGTGGTTTACTCCTATGTGAATCCACACCAGTGCTCACAGAGCCCTCCCCCACAGGACCAAGTTGTGTACTCTACTATTAACTATTGAAAGGCCCATTTTTAGACATTTTAGACAAAAACTGCCAGACAGCCACTCCACACTCACCGGAATTGCCTCATGTTGAGACTTTATTTAAAATAAACAAATTTAAAAAAATGTAATGTAATTTTGTTTCTTATTCAAACCTGGGTCAAATTTTATATGGCGACCTGCTAACATTCGAAAACAGTTGTTCAGTTGTTCCCTGAGAATTTTTACCAAAATGTGTCCCTCATCAAAACGTGTAATTACATAAGCCTTATAATTATATGAAAATGTCATTATATGGAAATTCGAATTATATGAAAATAAGATTCATTTTCTTCTGAATGTTTTTGCAAAAAAAGATGTTGCTTTTTAAATTGTCAATGGTCTGTAGGAGTTTCACTACTGGCTGAACAATGAAAGTATTTGACCCTGGTGTGTTTGCTGTGAGAGTACTGCATTATAAATATCTACAGCCCTTTCTGTGTAAAAACAGTTTGAGTAATGTAATACCATTTCAGCTTAATATGCATGAAAATGACTGCAACAGAGCAATGAACTTCCAAATTAGTTTTACATGCAAACCAATTGCTGTAACATTGCGAGAATGTAAATCTGACACCTGAGTTCCATCCATCCATCATCTATACACACTTAATCCTGGTCAGGGTCCTGGGGGGCGCTGGAGCCTATGCCAGGATGCGTTGGGCGAGACACAGGAATACACCCTGGACAGTTTGCAGGTTCACCGCATGGCAAACTGTGTTGCAATTTAATGGAATTCAGAAATAAGGAATATCCTAGTAATTTGGTAGTTTGCACGATTTTCATTGTTACTTGGTTTTGAATACAGCCATTTAACAGGAGTTCTTCATATTTGGAGCGATGTGTAGCATGGAGTGTAGCACAGTGGGTAAGGAACTGGACTTGTAACAGAAAGCTCGCAGGTTTGATTCCCGGGTAGGACACTGCCGTTGTACCCTTAAGCAAAGTACTTAACCAAAATTGCTTCAGTATATATCCAGCTGTATAAATGGATACAATGTAAAATGCTATATAAAAGTTGTGTAAGTTGCTCTGGATAAGAGAGTCTGCTAAATGCCTGTAATGTAATAATGTAATTTGGTTTGGTACATTGACAAAATGGGTGTAAATGTGATGTTTCTGTCTCTGTTTTTCCTTGATGGGCCGCCAGATGGCGGCACTTCAGTTCGTTCTCCCTCCCTGTGTTAATTGTATTATTGGTTTTAATTATTCTGTCATTGTTCCCACCTATGTCTTGTTATGCCCTCCTTTTTCTGGTTTGATTGTTCTTTGAGTTCACCTGTGTCTTGTTACCCTTGTCTATTTAAGTTCTTTGTCTCCCTGACTCGGGTGCTGGTTCCTTGTGTTTCTGCCTGCGTTCCTGCCTGCATTCCTGCCTGCATTCCTGCTTGTGTTCCACCTGCCTGTATTCTGTCCTGCCCGTGTTCTGCCCTGCCGGTGTTCTGTTCTGTTTTTTTAAGTATCTTTTTGTGTTTATGGTTTTGCCCCTCGTGGCCTTTTGTTTGTTCCCTGTTTGTTATTAAGTAAAGTCTTTGTTTGAATTTTCCTTTTGGAGTCTCCCGTGTTTCTTTTACTCTGAGCCTGGGTCCAACCCCCCGAATCCCTGGCAGTAAATTAGAATATAAAACCCCCTCAGAGGTGGGCTGCTTTTAACTTACAAAACATTACAGTCGCATGAAGGATTGGAAATAACCATTTCCTCAATGTCCAAATTCCTTTTTTAAGAAAACACAGAAATCACAGGCTTTGTATTTATGAATGTGAGTTCAAAAATACAACAATAACATTTCTTCAAGTGTATACGATCGGCTTCCTGTCGACTTCTGGACATCGTATCTAGGGGATCAGATACTATATTTTACATACTTTAACCTTTTAGACAGATGAGTAACTTGTAAGACTTATCTTCTTTCACGCGGCTGTTTTTTGATAAAAATTCTCGGGTATGAAAGGTGTTTTCAATTTCATAGTCATGGTCCAGCCCTTTAAATTTTGAGCATTAAGACAACTTCTTGGTGAATAGCAAGAGGAAATATCATCACATGTTCAGTTAAAAATAGTAAATAATAATAAAGCTTTAGAAAATGGGAGAAATGTCACACAGGAAGCTAATTGAGGAAGTCCACTGTTGTGCCTGTACAGTGTTGTGACACAGAGTACTGAGGAGCAGCCTGTAGTTTTCTGACTATGGACCCCGCTATCTTTATTCTGCTTCTCTTGTTAGGTAATTTAACCGCTAATTTCACAAATACCTGGAGCGACGGAACAGAAAGTAAAACATTAATTTCCCATGTGCCTTTTTCCCACAGGTTGTCACTTAGCAAGGGGACAGGACAGAGTAGACGCATCAGGAACGGTTTTGCTGCGAATGCCTTTTAATCCGTATTTCAATAATTTTGAAAAGTTCTGCTGCAAATTTTACCAAGGTGTTTGTCTTCCGTTTGTGGACAACAGAGGATATGCCGGTGACATCTATAAGGGAAGAATATCTCTAATCGAATACAGTGGATGTGACAATCTGGAATTTACAAAAGTCAGACGGTGGACTGTACCGATGTGCCATAACTGATTCACCCTATCACGTTTACGAGGACTTCATAGTTGTAATACCAGGTAAGGCCCGTATCGCTGAACAGCCTATGCTCATTATCTCAATGCCCATTCAAAGTGCTGTTGTCTCAGAAAAGTTTTTTACAGGAGCCAATCACACCGTTTCTGCTGTGATTCGGTTTCCTGGGTCTTTCATTATTATGAGAGTTATCTACTGAAAAAATACTACTCGGGATTCATGTCCAAAATTGACAGGGTACATAAAATATGTCTTAAAAATGTGTTAAAATTTATATATTTTCTTTTCAAATGTTTAAGAAAACAATGTCAACCTTAACCTGCATTGCTTCAGTATATATCCAGCTGAATGTAAAAAAAAAAGTTGTGTAAGTCACTCTGGATAAGAGCATCTTGTCACGAATGCGTGGGGGGTTCGGACCCAAATGCAGAGGGGGAAAAAACACAACTCCAAAAAGGGTAGGAACAAAAGACTTTACTAAATAAAAAGGGAACAGGGGAACAAAGGGCCTCGCAGGGCAACTCTTCAAACACAAAGGAAACTTCAAAATACAAAACACAGAAAATCCAAAAACCAAAAGTGCGTGGAACAGAACATGGCAGGAACACATAGGGCAGGACCGTGATCAGCGCTTACACACAAACACAACCAGACATAACCAACAACACCAACAAGTATCCAGCACCTGAGTCCAGGAGACGGGAACTTAAATAGACAGACACTGACGAGACACGGGAGGGCACCATTAACAATCAGGCCACGGAAGGGGAAGGGAAAACGAGACAGCCAGAAAACAATGATTGGACAATGGGAAACAATCATACAATTAAACAGGGGGAGCAGGACACAGAACAGAAGTGCCGCCATCTGGCGGCCCAACAGGCACAGACAGGAACACAGAACTATGACACGTATGCTAAATGCCTGTAAAGTAATGCAATGTAATTAACAGTGGTAGAAGAAGGACAGTCCAGATAAAGAAAAGCTGTTTGTTGTTTTTGATTGAAATAAATCAATAGAGCTTGCTTTGATTTTATTGCTTGTTGCTTTGAATATAATTGACAAATTATGTTGGCAATAAGGTTTATGTATGAACTCTTCCTTTTTCCCAAATAGTTTAGTTTCAGATACCTGGTGTCCACACTTTCAGCAGTTAGAAACCCATCAATTTCACTTACTGTATCATTCTGCAATAGGCCTATATTCATGTAAAATGTAAGGTTTTTCTAAATTTTACTCCCAAACATTGAATTTGAAATGACGCAATGAATATTAAGTTAAAGTGCAGACTCAACTTTGACATGAGGGTATTTGCATCCATATTGGGTGCTCCCTGTTTGAATTACAGCCCTTTTTACCCATAGTTCCCCCCATTTAGATGGCCAAAAGAAATTGGACAGTTGACATCTCAGCTGTTTCTTAGCCAGTTGTGTTTTGTTGCATCATAAGTTAACACAAGCTACAAAATCTAAGAAAAGGTCTAGAGCTGATTCTAGGTGTGGCATCTGTATTTGGAGTCTGTTGGTGTTATCTCTCAACATGAGCACTAAGGAAGTGTCAATACCAGTGTAGTCACCTTTAGGCTGAAAAATCTAAATTAATCAACCAAAGATGTCTCCAAAACAGTGGATGTGTCAAAAACATCTTTTCAACTGTCAAACAGATTAAGAACACTCATACACTACCATAAAGAGAAGACTACACTTGCATAACCTCGCAGTGTTCACCCCAAGATGAAAAGCACCAGTAACCCTCACGAACAGAACAGAGCTTAGAGTTTGCATAAAAAGTACTTAATATTTATAGATGAGATGAGTACTAACCTGTAGCAAAGTGATTAAAAGATGAACATGTGGAAAAAGTACAGAGCCAAACAACAGAAAAATCGTATCACTATCCAAATACTTACGGACAGCACTGTAGCATATGATGATTAAAAGTCCTGAAATGTGAATATGGGCTATTAATTATTCATGACCAGCATTTTGCTTTTTCACCTTTGTCTCCACCATTTGAAATGGGTAATCATATTTTGACCAGCACTCATTGCTGAAACTGCTGCTGTCGAATCTCATACAGCTCACTGCATACTTGTCTGCACTCGATTATATGTTGAGTGCTGACAAGTATGCGCTCTCCTCCAAAGCATGCAGTGCCTTATCACAGCACAGTTCACAAGTCGGGCTCACACAGACAGTGGGACACCGAGGGGAAACGGGCAGGCTTGCAGGTGCCTGATCCCTCCCTTTCCAGGGTGACACTACACCCAGTTATTATGTCTCTCTGTGGAGCTGCCAGCCTCAGTCAACATGCCCATCCGTGTGCTAGAACAGTGCCTTTACAGGATGAGCCACCTCAGGGTGATTCACTTCCACTCACTCAATCTGCAGCAGAGATTTTAGAATTAGAACTTCTGGGCCAATGTTTCCTAGACTGGCCCAAAAGCTCTAATAGCAGAAACTGTTTTTAGCCTCTTGTTCAACACCTATAATGTCCCCTATGATCCAAATCTAAAATAGTCTGAAATCTGTTCTGGTCTGGAGTCCAGGGGTGAAGCACTGTGTGTGAACTAAGGTGTTAAATGGCTCTTGGAAAAACTCTTGATTGAGAGGTTGATTGATTGTATTATTAGAGAAGAAGATGGATGATGGGTGTTTCCCAGCGCTGGTGATGGTAATCTTCTCTAACATTGGGCTGTCGCCTCGTCCTGTGCAGCCAGTACTGGAAGGTGTCGCAGAAGAAAGGGATCAAGGGTCCTTACCGCACCTCCGAGACGTGGCCTGCCCTCCCCTCCACCATCGACTCCGCCTTCGAGGATCTGCTCACTAAGAAACTTTACTTCTTCTCAGGTACGAATGTCTCCACGGCAACAGCGCCGCATCCTGCCCTTTGACCTCTGCTGTGTTTCAGAACATTTAATTCTGACTGAAGTTGTCATCAGCTGAGGGGATTATTTTCTTCTTGTACATCACACAATCAAGATTTAATAGTCAAAAACATAATACCAACCAGACCTGGTTCAATTACTTTATTTGAAATACTTTAAAACCCTTAAGACACCAGTAAAACTCCAGCAGATTGTGGACAGTTTATGAAGGAATATCTATTTTCACCAACATTCAGAAACAAAATCTTTTCATATTGCTTAATGTTTTAATTAATTGAACGTTTCACTGAGAATTATCATGGATCTGCAGGAGTGTTTTCAAATTTTACCAGCATGTAAAGAGTTATAAAAAATCATCTAAAAAATCATATTGGACACAGGTCTGCTAAGGACACAGTGCAACAGCACACCCTTCACACAGACATGGGGTGATTGTGTTGGGTAACTGTTTACAATAAGGTCTCATGAATTGGCATTAACTAACGTAGCTGTTAACATGAATTCTTGATGTACAAATACATTAACAAAGCAGTGCAGAATACATTTTCAGTAGTTTGTACTTAACAACTGCATTAGTTAATGCCAGTGTGAGCTTACTGTAACGTGTTACTGAGCGCTATCCTGGGGAGAGTGCGGGCTTGTGTGCGGTTTAGGCTGACTCTGCTGCCCCCTGCAGGCCGTCGGGTGTGGGTGTACACCGGGAGCAGCGTGCTGGAGCCCCACAGCCTGGAGAAGCTGGGCCTGCCTGGCAGCCTGGAGCGTGTGGAGGGAGCCCTGGAGAGGGGCAAGGGCAAGGCCCTGCTCTTCGGCGGGGAGAAATACTGGAGGTGAGGAGCCACAGAGCGGCAGCACTGCTAAGGCTTACTACTGACCAGACCTGGGTCAAATAGGTTTTTGTTTTGGATTCAAATACTTTTCTATACTTTACTTATCTTGTCTGGTGCATTGGAACCAATGAAATACTCTCAAAAAGTGCAAACCCCACCTCCTGGTCATATTGGCAGACTCAATTACCCCAGGCATGATCAATAGAGCACAGAAAAGTATTTGAATCCAAAACAAATATGTATTTGACCCAAGTCTGCTTCTGACACAGTCTGAGTGCAGCATTCTCTGGGTACTGCTAAGGTTTACAACTGACACAGTCTGAGTGCAGCATTCTCTGGGCACTGCTAAGATTTACAACTGACACAGTCTGAGTGCTGCGTTCTCTGTGCACTGTGCTGCTAAGGTTTACTGACACAGTCTGAGTGCAGCTTTCTCTGGGCACTGTGGTGCTAAGGTTTACTACTGACACAGTCTGAGTGCTGCGTTCTCTAAATGCTTATGTGGAGTGGGATCCATTGAAGTGTATGGGTCCCTTTCTAGCCTCATTAAAATCAGTTAGCCTACATTCCTTTCCACAGCAGCACACATTGTTGAGTTTCACAGTGAGCAGTGGCAAGACTCAATCCGCGTGACTTTGGAACAGAAGAATGGCGTCTTTACACAGGGTCTCCACAGGGAAAGCTTGTGTAAAATCCTTTGATAGTGTATGATTACACACAGAGGAACCGTTATCAGCTCCCGGTGTGCTGGGTGGTCTGGGACTGCATACAGTTGGAAGGATTGAATGAAAGTCCCATTTTAGACAAACTAAATCAATCAACCAAAAAAAATAAAAAATCTTTAATTAACTAACCAAAATAATGACGAGAACTGGAACAGACAGAGCTTTTGTGTAATACTGCAGGACCTGTATGTGTCTTATCTCTGCAACCTGTTCTCAATCGTTGTCACGTACTGCCATCTACAGGCTGGACGTAAAAACGCAGACCATCGACGAGGGCTACGCACGCGATGTAGACCAGGACTTTGGAGATGTACCCATCGATGCTCATGATGTCTTCCTGTACAAAGGTGAGTATTCAAGTCCACAATTGAATTATAGGAGCAGAAAACTATTCACCATCACCTACGCTGTGGTAAAATTCCAGCAGATTACTGGTGATAATCATAAACATCTGTTTTCACCAATATTCAGAAACAAAAATCTTCTATTGCATATGGCTCAGTTAGTAACATTTTATGTTTAAAATTCTGTGGGATCTGCAGAAATATTAACCCATTTAATGCCATTTGCGTTAACTTTCAAGTGACTTCTTTGACACCTGGCAGATATGGTGCACATAATGTGTACACAGAAAAGGTCATAGATTATAGAGGGAGAGTATGGGTAATTAGTGTACGATTAACCATTTAATGGTCTGCTGTGTGTCTCTGCAGGACACACCTACTTCTGCCGCGAAGGTTTCTATTGGAGGATGAACTCCCAAAAGCAGGTGGACCAGGTTGGCTACATCAAGTATGACGTTCTGAAGTGTTCTGTCCCCTCCCGCCGCCATTGGTGAGGACGACTCCCCCCTTTGCAGATCTCTTCAGAATAATTAACTGGCGTTGAGCATTTTGTTACCCCTGTGGGACTTAACTGTGTCGTATCAGCTGAAAAGCCTGATGAGACAGTTTGAGAATGACACGTTGCATCTGCAATTCCTGAGATTTGAAACATCGTCTTCGATGATATGAAATGGGAATATTTGGCCTCATGCTCAAGGCAATTTCAGAACAGTGGTAACCAACCCTACGTCCTGTAGGTTTTCACTCCAACTCTAGCAAAGCACATCACTTTCAACAGCTAGAGGTCTTATTCAGCTGCTTATCAGTAGTCAAGTGTGCCAAATTAGGATTGGAATGAAAAACTGGTTGATCTCCAGAAACAGGGTTGGTTACCAATGTTTCAGAACATAGCACTTGAAATAAAATAGTTTTTTATATGTTCTTTTAAAGTCAAGATTTTGTTGTGTGTCACTTTGAAAGGTACAGTGACACATTACCACATACGTATGTTTTGCACAAATATATATCACTGTGATTCAACAGTGGATATTGCCTGAAAAATCAGGCTCTCTGGTTGGTCACAAAAACTATGCACCATAATGTGAATGAACTTTTTTCACAGATACTACCACATGTCTGATTCATGGCAATATTAAGTATTTCTAAATGTATACATGTGACCAAATATGTGTTTTTGGATGAGACACAAAGACCAAAGAGCAAAAATAATTGTTTCAAATCTGTGAATAACAATTTTGCAATAATGTTGCAAATTATTCATCTGACTATCATTGACATTTTTTCCAGTGGTGAGAAAGTTAAATCATCAATTTTTACAAATATGTACCTACATATTGTTTAATAATTCTTATTGTTTGTACTGGAATTAAAGTTTCTAATTCAGCAGACCGAATTCTCGGTCTGTTTCTACTGCTTTTAACCTGTTTGCCTGGAGCAAACTCTAAGTCATTTGTGTCTGCTTTGAAAGCCTTGATTATTTAAATTGTTTATTTTATATTATTTGAGTCTTATCATAAGCATTTTTTCTTGTTATGCTCATGAAATAACACAGACTCAGACATGCATCAATCTAAAACACAAACTAAAACAAACAAACACCCACAAAGTTCACAAAATAAAAGAGTCTTCACAAAAACCTACCACACACAAACGAAACCCCAAAGAAGATCTCCCCAGCCTCATACTGCAGGGCTTATATTGGGCCGCAGGCAGGTGGAGGCAATCAAGCAATTAAGCAATTAGGTATTACCTCCACCTGCACTACCCACGCAAGCAGAGGCTGGGGACGTAACACTACCTTTAATTATGAATAAAAATGAAAAACAGGAAATGCATAATTATTATTAATTATTAATGATTATTGATAATAAACAAACCATAGCACCACTACAACAGCAATATAAAGTCATTTAATAGTGTGCTGGTGCTGTGCCATTGCATGTGGTCAGTACAGTCTGTATGCACTATGGCATAGAGTCGATCAGAGTCTGGAATTCTGCAGAATGACATCACTTTTCCACAGGAAAGTCAAGAAACTCACAGTTAGTTGGTGGAACTGGAGAAAGCTATATCAGGTGCCATTGCAAAATATGTACTGTAAATATTAAACAGGGTTCAGATCATGTGACTGAAAAGGCCATATGGGTAATATCAGTGTTCTTCTCCTCAAACCACTGGGGTAACGTTTTGTGTCAACGCACACACAAAACACACACACGGATGCTCACACACACACGCACACACATGCATACACACACACACACACATATACACGCAGAAATCCTTACCTCACACTCTTTACATTGCTAAACATCTGCTGTCTTCAAAATGCCTCTTGTTTCCATTTAATGAACTCCAGGGGTTTAGCTGCTAGCTAGCCATGCCTAGTTTCTAAATGTCGGTGAAGTTTTGCTGGTCACATGCTGTAATTTGCCAGCACATCTTTGCAAATCACACTGAGGGGCACTCGGTCCTGTCCAAGTAAATCCCAAATAGGTTAACTGGCTATCATACTTGGTTTGGTGTCGGTGCTTTGAAGCTGTGGTGCCTCTGCTCTAAAAAACCTCTCCATGTTGCTTAGCTAACTAGCCTGCAGATGGTGCCTTGGAGACTGCAGACTGATGTAGTAACATTAGAACAAGCCAAATTATAACATTACAATGGGTTAGCCTACTAGCTAAATACCTAATCAATTTTTATTGTGCCATGGGCTTTAAAACATAGTTTCTCAGCTAAACAAAAAACTAAATAAAATGTTTACTCCTTCTGGCCTCTAGATTTTCCTAACAGTAGGCTAGTCCAAAAGGGACAGACAGTTTAAAATTGAGAGCCTCTCAAAACAACTTGTGATTTCATTTTCACAGTAATGTGTCAGCTTATTTCTTCTGTTTTAGCACCTTTTCTGTATTGCCTGTTCATTAGTTAAATCATGTGAGTGAGTCTGCTGTGTGTTTGTGTCTATTCACCCTCCCCTCTCTGTGCCTCCCTTGCAGCTCTCTGGCGCCCCCCCGAGGAGGCCTGCCCCACACTTTGAAATCCTCTACCCTCATTAAATTCACTTAAAACCAAAGACATGCAACATGATAACACTCTACTGAACTTCAGTTAAAAAAATTTTTGGATAATTTGCACTTTTTTCCCTATCTCTGTGACAACATTAAGTTTAACATACTGTGATAGAAATCTGTAAGCATACCCTTGAATATCTTTGGTTAAATGTGTGTTTTCATCTTTTATTCTCTGTCCAGGCTACAGAGAGCTATATTAATATATGTAGCGTCCACTACCTCCAGTGTAAGTCTCCTGTCCTCTTTGGTATTGGCACATAATACAGCACCACCCCCCCCCCCCCCCCCCCAACCCACCTGTACACCAACATTGTCTGGTTCCCCATTTCCACCTCCCACCGATGTTCTCTAACTCTCCTGTGAGCTCTGCCATAGAGATAGAGAGAGAGCGGCCTTACATATTATCACTTTTTCACAACTGTGAGTTGCACACACAAATGCACACACAAACTCACAGACACACGCACACACACACACACACACACATGCATACATCCACAAAAATAGCCAGATGATAAATTCCAGCTCAAATGAATCATGCAGAGAACTGACAGTGTGATAATATCTTTGGCTGTTTGAGAAAACAGAGAAAACTGAACAATTATAATTAGGGTCTGTCCATCAATATATGCAGCAAAACAAATGGTGTATGCTGTATTATACATACACAGTGGCTAAATGTTGCATATAAGCAGGTCAAGGCTGTAGTTAAAAGAGTTAACATGGTGAATAAAAGCACCAGACTCCCAGGACTCTTGTGCAAGCTTGAACTTAAACCTGCGCTCACGCCCTTGCCACAGTTGCATTTCCTTCCCTTCACTCGGGTCATGACAGCACAGACCCAGCTAAGAACAGGAAGGACACAGACCGTTTGTGTTCCTTTCAGATACACACTCCAAAACAGAAGCGTCACCTTCAGATCCAGCAGCAATGAGGCTGGTTTTGCTCCTCTCCTTCCTCTCAGGTAAACACAGACATCTTCTACTCAAATTTTACTCTCATTCTGATTGGCTGATGCGATCCATTATTATAGGACAGGAGCGTGGTGGACTGAATAGTGTTCGTTTCCACTGTACCAGGGTTTAAATCAACACTGAGTTTTATCCACGCAATGAATGCTGAGCAGAAATGTGGAAACTTGAAGAAAACGTGGTTAACCTCACATTGTCATGGTTCTGTGTTCCTGTCTGTGTTTCCCTTGTTGGGCCACCAGATGGCAGCACTTCTGTTTTGTGTCCTGCTTGTACCATGTTTAATTGTATTATTGTTTTCAATTGTTCAATTATTGGTTCTTGTTTGTCTCGTTTTCCCTTCCCTCTCTGTGGCCTGATTGTGCATTGTGCCCTGCTGTGTCTCGTCAGTGTCTTGTCTATTTAAGTTCCCTTCTCCCAGACTTGGTTACGTGTGCCTCTGACCATGTTTCTGCCCCGTGTGTACCTGCCCATGTTCTGTTTTCCATGTGCTTTTGGATTTTTGGATATTCTTTTTTTCCTGTGTTTTTGAAGTGTTTCTTGGTTTTTGAGAGTTGCCCTGCGAGGCTTTTTGGTTCCCTGCTTTAGTTCCTGTTTTGTTAGTAAAGTCTTTGTTCATCCCATTTTGGAGTTTTGAGTTTTGGGTTATGTATATGACTGTCTATGGTATATCTATGGTAAGCTCTTGTACATGTCTTTATATAAGCTGTAAATGTTCTGTAATAGCTGCATTAAGCAATGTGCTGGATATAAGCTGAATTATGCAATTACTGGGTTGGGCATAATTCATAGATAACACATTCATAGCATGTAAATTAATGTTGTTATGACATATGTGCATCGTGTCTATGGGGAAGCATTAATCTGAAATGTTTTTCTGTGCCATTGTATTTAGGAGCCTTACTACAGTGATAAAATGGCTGCACTATACTTAAGCATTATCATAAAACATTTCTTCTGTGCTTTTTTTAGGAGCCTATTCTGCTGTTGTCTGGGGTCCATGGGAGGTGAGGGTCTTGGTGGGTGACAGCGTGACTGTCCCCTGTAGATATACAGATTATGATAAGAATCAGAAATAATGGTGCAAAGGAAAAATACCACAAAGTTGTAGTGTTTTAGTGAACTGATGGCACCACCAATAACAAAAGAATGTCGATTAGAACACTCTCTCTGTTTGATTATATGTAACTATGAAGGATCTGAGAGAGGAGGACGATGGATGGTATCAGTGTGGAATATCAACACCGCAAGTTTTCAGTGATGAACTGAGTCCAGTGCACATCAGTGTCAAAAAAGGTATTTTTCATTAATCCCTGTCATAGTGCTAATTATGACAGGATATGACTTTTGAGTTGAGAATATTAAGGCACGTAACATGAAGCTTTTGGTAATTTCGGAAAACTTTAACATGATGCTACAGTATAATGTAAGTGCATGGTGCACAATGTATATGTTGCATATGAATAATATATTAATTTAATATAATTTTTTTAATACAATAAAAGCCCCCTGATGCATAATCGATTTGGAACAACAGTAGTTGTATTTTATTACATGTTATATGAATGTGGTGTAAAAATAAAAAAACATGCACCATTTTAGTGAAGTAATATTAAAATCTGGTGAGGTTCTATTTCAGAAGGAAAATAATTTTCGCTTTTTTTGGCTAAAGCACAATGCTGAATATACTATGATGGAATTCTGTAATCAGACCATTATATGTTTAATTTTGTATGTATTTTTTCATATTTCATTCTCAGTCCAGGCTCCAGGGTGGGAAAACCAAAGGAAACGTAACAGTCCAGTGTAAATATCACAAGTCATACGCTGACCATGTCAAATACTGGTGCAAAGAAAACTTTCCACTTCCGTGTTTCACCCTGGTGCAGACCGGGGACTCAGATACTCAGAGCCGGATCTCTATCAGAGATGATAAAGCAGAGGGAGCGTTTTACATCACAATGACGGACCTCACCAAGGATGATCAGGGGTCTTATTTGTGCGGGATATCAAAAACTTTACTTGATGAAAGTGTCCCAGTATATGTTCAAGTGAATGAAGGTATGGAGTAAACAAAAGTGTTCATTCCTGTATCATTGAAAATATGTATATGGATATGAATCAGATAACAACTCCAATACTGAGTAATATGTTTCAGGTCATGGGCACAGCACAGTAAACTGTGTTAAATCAACTCTGTCAGAGTGCATATGGTCCCTGTTGGACTCATTATGTGCTCTATTAGAGTATAATTAACACTGGACATTTTACTGTGTGGGACTGGTTCACAACATGAGGGAAAAGATAGCCGTTTTAAAGAAGCATTTCAGACTATAGGAAACGGAGCTAATTTATTCACGCTATGGTAATCAAGTGTTTTTCTTTTCACACATTTTTTAAATTCCTCTAGGTGTGACAATACCAGATCTCTGGGGCCCGGTGAATGTAATTGGGCAAGTATCCAGCAGTAAAACAATGATCTGTCAGTATTCTGCAGATTACACCGATAGTGTTAAATACTGGTGTAAAGCAGATGGCGTGGATGGATGCAGCCCTGTGGTGAACACTGAAAATAAAGAGAGAAGACAGAACCCAGATCAGGGATGACCCTTCCAACAGACAGTTCCTGATCACCATCAGTAACCTCACAGCACAGGACACTGGCGTGTACTATTGTGGAGTGAAGGGACATTCCTCCCTCAGTGACAGACGGGTTCCGTTGCACCTGGATGTTGAAGCAGGTAAGGGTGCTCACACTGCATCATGGGTACCTGGAAGGATGCTTTAAGTCAAATCTGTTGAAATATATCTAATTTCATGTATTAATGATTATGATACTTTAAGAACCACAAATCTTAAAGTTCACTTTTTTGCAAATCATTGAAACTTTTTCATGCATATCATTTTGTTTAAAAAATATATATAGACCATTCTGAAATGTCAACCACATCCAAGACTCCAGTAGAATCAATTCCTGCATCCACAGTAGGAAAACCAGAAAAGGGGAATTGGAGGTCAACAAAAAAACAAGAAGGAACAGCAATAGCAAAGAATCCTCCGTAAGTAAACCATAATCACAAAACAAAAATATTAAAAAATAAGTTGAGCATTAAACAATGCAGATTATTTTAAAAGGTTACTACAGGAAAATGATACTGTCATGACCAGGGTGACACAATAAAAATAACATCAGATGATACATCAACGTCAGCAACGAATTCTCAAAATAATTTAACAAATGTTTTCTTCAAATCTGTGATAAATTTAAACATCAACGTAACCAGCAGCACAGAAGGATGACCCCAAACAAAGCTCTCTCCATTTATGACTGCTGCACATGAACATGCTGACATGCCAGAGCGTGTCTCTGTCAGAGAGTCTGTCTCTCCTGAGGAAAAGTGCCTCACTGTCATTGGTTGCCTGGTATTTCCTCCCTGATAGGGATTCTTCATCCCTGCTGTCCACTCTCGCCATTTCCGCCGGTGCTCTTCTGCTGCTCTGCTGTGTGGCTGCTGGCATCGCATGGAAGATCAAACGTGAGTTAATCCTTATCGGAAAGCAGCTGTCTATTTTCAACATGGAAAGCACCTGTGACTTCTTCCTCTTTTTGGCGGCAGTGCTGTTTTTGACTTCTCTTAGAAGCATGTGTGTGGTGTGTGACGGCCACTCCAATACTTTCACTTTGTTGTCTTCAAGCCATTTTGTTACAAATTTGGAGGCATGCTTAGGATCATTCAGTTAGAAGACCCAGTTGCAACCGAGTTCTAACTTTCTAGCAGATGTCTTGAGGTGTTGCTTCAGTATTTCCAGATTATCCTCGTTCCTCATGAAGCCATCTATTTTCTGAAGTGCACCAGTCCTTTTTCCAGCCAAATACCCCCGCAACATGATGCTGCCACCCCCATGCTTCAGAGTTGGGATGGTGTTCTTGGATTAAAAGCCTCACCCTTTTTCCGCCATACATAGCGTTGACCATTATGGCCAAACAGTTCAATTTTTGTTTCATCTGACCAGAGAACACTTCTCCAAAATGCTCGGTCTTCATCCTGGTTATCAGCTGCAAATTTCATTCTGGCTTTTTTATTCTGGTCTTGGAGTAGGGGCTTCTTCCTTTCACAACATGGTGATGTGGGAGTCTCTTAATGGTGGATGTAGATACATTTGTACCTGATGCCTCCAACTCCTCTTACTTTGTTGTTGTCTTGGGGTTCAGTTGAACCAAAGTTTGTTCAGCCCTGGGAGTTCATTTCTGCCTCCTTCCTGAATCATGCAGTGTCTGTGTGGTCCCAAGATTTTTATATTTGTATACAATTGTTTGTACAGAAGCTCGTGGTACCTTCAGTTGTTTGGAAATTGCTCCTAAGGAGGAACTGGACTTGTGGAGGTCCACTTTTTTTTCTTTTTTTTTCTGAGGCCTTGGCTGAGTTGCTTGGATTTTTTCATGGTGTCAAGGGCAAAAAGGCAGTGGCTCTGAAGGTAGGGACTTAAATACAGCCACAGGTACCAATTAACTCCCAATTAACTCAATTATGACAATTGACCAATCAGAAGCTTCTAAAAAGTTATTACATCAATTTCTGGAATCTTCCAGACTGTTTAAAGAGACAGTCAACTTGGTGTATGTAAACTTTTGACCCACTGTAATTCTGATATAAGGAATTAAAGCTGAAATAAATCAGTATCTAATCAATTGTTTTAAAATGACCTCTGATGTGAACAAAGTAGATGCCCTAATTGATCTGCCATAAGAAATGTATGGTAACATGAAATGTGTCGAGTTGTGAAAAACTGAGTCTGAATATCTTTAGCCCAGGTGAATGCAAACTTTTGGCCTCAACTGTAGCTTGTGTGGTAACTTGATTGTCTGGAGGGACACAAAAACGTTTACTGGACATCTGATGATGTCCTTTTCGGGGAGGTATATCTAAATGTTTTAAAATTACTACGCATTTAGAATTTCTTCTTTTATATTGGCTACGCATTTACAGATACCGTCCAGAGCCAAACTTAGTGAACAACAGAATTTCAAAGAGGAAGTGGTTAACCATATCTTGATTAATTTCTCTTCCTCAGAATAAAAACTGCAACTGTCATGCCGGCCTGTTTCTGTAAAGAACCAAGCTCTGAAAATCTTCATAGGCCCTTATAATGGTACAGAATGAGAGTGGATATAGTGTATATACCACAGACTTACCACATATTCAACTCTGTTCCTCCTCCCTTCAGTTGTCTTAACCAAAGTAAGTTAAGAAACCTCTTTGGTGACAAGAGTTTCAAGGACTATTTTTCAGCACAGATAAGGCTCGGTATTTACCTATTTTTGTCAAAAAAAAAAAAAAAACTCAGATTTTTAATCAATTTAAAGACATTTTTACAGGGATTTTGTTTCCACGCATCAACAAAGTTGTTCCTGTTTACTGAGTTTATGTGATTAGTCTCTGCCAAAGTCCAGCTCTCCTTAGTTACGGTTGCTAAATAATTCCGTCAAGTTTTCACTTTAGAAGGCAAGCTTCCATAGAAAACTCACTGAGAGGACCCATCAGTCATATTCACTTGTATTATGTATGGAGTGTGTCCAATTGAACACAGAAAACCCCCATGTTAATCAAGTGGCTTCCGGATACATTACAGTGCACTGCACTTAATTCATTTCAAAGGTAGTCTTGAAAAAACAGCTTTATTTTCCTGAGTAGCCGAACGGAGGCTGCGTACTGTACTTATATATATATATATATTAATATTCACTAAAAATTATGAACCTGGAGCACACAATATCAATTATAACAGTACATCACATGGTCACAGTATAATGATATCATGGTCACTTGGCCACATTAATTAATAATGACAACAAAAATAGAAATTTCAGTGTTCTATATGGAGCTAAGTCTCTGGTGAGACTACAAAATCTGTGGTTATATTGTTAGAGAGCTTCTTCAAACAATACGACTTATAGCTATTTGTACAGAAACAGTATTTGTGGAATTAAGGGGTACCACTGCTGCTTAGTGTGTACAAACCTGCAGTCACATGACTCTGACTCCCATTTCGTTTCAGGTTAAAAAAAAAGACCAGCTGTGGAAGACAAAAATGAAAAGGTACTTTGGTCTTTGAATGAGATGGTCTTTGAAATTCACAAGTGATGTTTCATCCCCTTTAAAATGTTCATGAATTGTTCATAGGAAATGAAATGTGTGTTATCTTTTCTACTTTACATTCATTAGCGAGAGTTGTGGTTATGTAGCTTTTATGAAGTCTATATACATTCATAGCCATGACATAAGGAGCCCATAGCTATGATGGTAAAGTTTATAAAGGCTTTATGAACCTACAGTAAAGTGTTGCATTATTTCCTCCCCATTGTAGCCCCCAGGAGTCGCTGAAGTGACCTATGCTGAAGTTCTGACCAATGACAGGACACAGGAGCTGAGTGACGTGGTTTACTCCAATGTGAATCCACACCAGTGCTCACAGAGCCCTCCTCCACAGGACCAAGTTGTGTACTCTACTATTAACTATTGAAAGGCCCATGTTTAGACATTTTAGACAACACTGCCAGACAGCCACTCCGCACTCACCAGAATTGCCTCATGCTGAGATTTTATTTTGTTTCTTATTAAAACCTGGGTCAAATTTTATATGAAGACCTGCTAACATTCGAAAACAGTTGTTCAGTTGTTCCCTGAGAATTTTTTACCAAAATGTGTCCCTCATAAAAACGTGTAATTACATAAGCCTTATAATTATATGAAAATGTCATTATATGGAAATTCGAATTATATGAAAATAAGATTCATTTTCTTCTGAATGTTTTGCAAAAAAAGATGTTGCTTTTTAAATTGTTAATGGTCTGTAGGAGTTTCACTGCTGGCTGAACGATGAAAGTATTTGACCCTGGTGTGCTTGCTGTGAGAGTACTGCATTATAAAAATCTACACCCCTTTCTGTGCAAAAACAGTTTGAGTAATGTAATACCATTTCAGCTTAACATGCAAGAAAATTACTGCAACAGAGCAATGAACTTCCAAATTTGATTTACATGCAAACCAATTGCTGTAACATTGCGGGAATGTAAATCTGACACCTGATTTCCATCCATCCATCATCTATACACACTTATTCCTGGTCAGGGTCGTGGGGGGTGCTGGAGCCTATGCCAGGATGCGTTGGGCGAGACACAGGAATACACCCTGGACAGTTTGCAGGTTCACTGCCGGGCAACCTGTGTTGCAATTTAATGGAATTCAGAAATAAGGGATATCCTGGTAATTTGGTAGTTTGCACATTTTTCACTGTTACTTGGTTTTGAATACAGCCATTTAACAGGAGTTCTTCATATTTGGAGAAAATTGGTTTGGTACATTGACGAAACATGTATAAATTAGAATATAAAACCCCCTCATTGGTTGACTGCTTTTAAGTTACAGAACATTGCAGTCGCATGAAGGATTGTAAATAACCATTTCCTCAATGTCCAAATTCTTTTTTTAACTAAACACAGAAATCACAGGCTTTGTATTTATGAATGTGAGTTCAACAATACGACAATAACATTTCTTCAAGTGTATAACTGATGTATGCTACTAGCCTAACTAATGTATCTGTGCTACTAGTACAGACTGATTGTGATTTGAATCTGTGGTGGGTAAACGGAAAAGGGGTCGGACATTTTGTCTTTCAGCATGGGTCCTCAGTGAAGTCACACATGAAATGCACTCAATGGAATACACACATTTACTGTGCATTTCAGCATAAAGCAGCATGGTGCGCATGAAAGCATTTCCCTCCCTACAAACGCCTTGTGGGAAGAAGGCCATAATGTTGCATGCCACAAAAATAAATAAATAAATAAATTACCTTTTACATTATAATGAAATTCTGGATATATGAAAAAATATAATCAATGTAAAACACATTGACAACATCAAATACGTTATATACAAACAGTAGAATGCATATACTTTTTTCTGGCATCATTAAAAATATTCAGGGGCTTATTAGTACTCACTGTATGTCTGCAGCATGCATAAACTGTGCAAGAGGACGCAGTGACTGCTGAGCATCAGATCTCATAATATTTTTTTTTTGTTTGGGGGGGGGGGGGGGGCAGTGTGTATGCAGGTTCGATTTCTGCCAGTTAGGCCCTGAGTCAATTAGTTCCTCATCATGATAAACCAACTCTGGTACATACCAAGATAAAGTCCACATACCACAGTACATCATATGGAGACACAAAATCATGGACAAAATCATTCATGAGCTTGTCAAGATATGTAACTAAAATGTCAGACCACATGAATGGTGAACCTGTCCAGCATTATAATATAAAATGCTGCTTTCATGTTTCATGTTGTTTTCATGTAATCACCATGCTGTCCACTAGCTCTCTCTACTGGGAAATCTGCTGAATGGGAATGAAAGTTACAGAATGGAAAGTAAACTGTTAATGAACTGTTTAAAAAAATTATGTTTGTGTAAATTAATATCTGTACAGCTTAGCAGAATTTATGTTTACTAGTGTTTAATGACCCAACTAGTGTTTAATGCGCAAACATGAAATCTACAAAAAATTAAATACAAATAAATACATTTTGATTAATTGATGGTCAAGTTAGGTCATGCTTTGTAGTCTGGAGACGGGAAGAAAAAATAAATGAGGAACATTTTTATACTTTTTAAGAAAAGAAATAGCCATCTTTTACTTTGGCTCTGTGTTCTGAGGTGCTCTGGTTTTAGCAGAACGATCGGCTTCCTGTCGACTTTTGGACATCGTATCTAGGGGATCAGATACTATATTTTACATACTTTAACCTTTTAGACAGATGAGTAACTTGTACGACTTTTCTTCTTTCACACGGCTGTTTTTTGATAAAAATTCTCGGGTGTGAAAGGTGTTTTCAATTTCACAGTCATGGTCCAGCCGTTTAAATTTTGAGCAGTAAGACAACTTCTTGGTGAACAGCAAGAGGAAATATCATCTCATGATCAATTAAAAATAGTAAATAATAATAAAGCTTTAGAAAATGGGAGAAATGCGACACAGGAAGCTAATTGAGGAAGTCCACTGTTGTGCCAGTACAGTGTGACACAGAGTACTGAGGAGCAGCCTGTAGTTTTCTGACTATGGATTCCGCTATCTTTATTCTGCTTCTCTTTTTAGGTAATTTAACCGCTAATTTCACAAATGCCTGGAGCGACAGAACAGAAAGTAAAACATTAATCTCCCATGTGCCTTTTTCCCACAGGTTGTCACTTATCAAGGGGACAGGACAGAGTAGGCACATCAGGAACGGTTTTGCTGCGATTGTCTTTTGATCCGTATTTCAATTATTATGAAAAGCTCTGTTGCAAATTTTACCAAGGTGTTTGTCTTCCGTTTGTGGACAACAGAGGATATGCCGGTGACATCTATAAGGGAAGAATATCTCTAATCGAATACAGCGGATGTATGGATGTGACAATCTGGAATTTACAAAAGTCAGACGGTGGACTGTACCGATGTGCCATAACTGATTCACCCTATCACGTTTACAAGGACTTCATAGTTGTAATACCAGGTAAGGCCCGTATCGCTGAACAGCCTATGCTGATTATCTCAATGCCCATTCAAAGTGCTGTTGTCTCAGAAAAGTTTGTTACAGGAGCCAATCACAGCATTTCCGCTGATTCGGTTTCCTGGGTCTTTCATTATTATGAGAGTTATCTTCTTAAAAAATACTACTAGGGATTCATGTCCAAATTGACAGGGTACATAAAATATCTCTTTAAAATGTGTGAAAATTTATATATTTGCTTTTCAAATGTTTGAGAAAACATAATGTCAACATAAACCTGCATTGCTTCAGTATACATCCAGCTGAATGTAAAAAAGGTTGTGTAAGTCGCTCTGGATAAGAGCATCTGCTAAATGCCTGTAAAGTAATGCAATGTAATTAGCAGTGGTAGAAGAAGGACAGTCCAGATAAAGAAAAGCTGTGTGCTGTTTTTGATTGAAATAAATCAATAGGGCTTGCTTTGATTTTATTGTTTGTTGCTTTGAATATAATTGACAAATTATGTTGGCAATAAGGTGTATGTATGAACTCTTCCTTTTTCCCAAATAGTTTAGTTTCAGATACCAGGTGTCCACACTTTCAGCAGTCAGAAACCTATCAATTTCACCTACTGTATCATTCTACAATAGGTCTATATTCATTTAAAAATGTAAGGTCTTTCTAAATTTTACTCCCGAACATTGAATTTGAAATGACGCAATGAATATTAAGTTAAAGTGCAGAGACAACTTTAATATGAGGGTATTTACATCCATATTGGGTGCTCCCTGTTTGAATTACAACCCGTTTTATCCATAGTTCCCCCCATTTAGATGACCAAAAGAAATTGGACAGTTGACTGCTCAGCTGTTTCTTAGCCAGTTGTGTTTTGTTGCATCATAAGTTAACACAAGCTACACAATCTAAGAAAAGGTCTGGAGTTGATTCTAGGTGTGGCATCTGTATTTGGAGTCTGTTTAAGTTATCTCTCAACATGAGCACTAAGTAAGTGGCAATACCAGTGTAGTCACCTTTAGGCTGAAAAATCTAAATGAATCAACCAAAGATATCTCCAAAACAGTGGATGTGTCAAAAACATCTTTTCAACTGTCAAACAGATCAAGAACACTCATACACTACCATAAAGAGAAGACTACACTTGCATAACCTCACCCCAAGTGTTCACCCCAAGATGAAAAGCATCAGTAAGCCTCAAGAACAGAACAGAGCTTAGAGTTTGCATTAAAAGTACTTAATATTTATAGATGAGATGAGTACTAACCTGTATGAAAAGAAAAGGAAGAAAAGGAAGGAAGAGACCCAAAGCATCCCACCTCATCTGTGAAACATGGTGGAGGTAGTGTTATGGCTTGGGCGTGTGTGGCTGCTAGTGGAACTGACTCACTTGTATTTACTGATGATGTGACTTCTGAAGTGCACATACACATCTTATCTGCCCAGGTCCAGCCGAATGCCACAAAATTAATTGGATGCCACCTAACCTTGCAGTCAATGAGCCAAGGAGTTTTTCAGGGCCGAAGAGTAGAATGTTTTTGACAGGCCTGGCAGAGCATCACCAGCATCTGGGGATGTCTATGGCTTGCACAACCCCTAAAATGGGGGGGACTACTCATAAAAAGGCTGTAATTCCTACGCAGATCACCCAATATGGACGTAAATGCCTTCAAATTGGAGCTGATGGTCTGCACATTAACCTCATATTCACTGATTAATTTCCAATCCAATGTGGTTGAGTACAGAGCCAAAACAACAGAAAAATCGTATCACTATTCAAATACTTATGGACTGCACTGTAGCATATGATGATTAAAAGTCCTGAAATGTGAATATGGGATATTAATTATTCATGGCCAGCATTTTGCTTTTTCACCTTTGTCTCCACCATTTGAAATGGGCAATCATATTTTGACCAGCACTCATTGCTGAAACTGCGGCTGTCGATTCTCATACATCTCATTGCATACTTGTCTGCACTTGTCTGCCTGAACCCCCCAAATAGCAAGTACATGAAGTAGAAAACTCCCAATGGGGAGAAAACCCTCAAAAGGTGACGAGAATAAACTCCCCAATGGGAAGAAATCTCGAGAGTAACCCGGCTATAGAGGGGGAGCCTATACTCCACTGGCCAGCCTGGTGTAAAGTAGCAGTAGAATGGAATGTAGCAGAAATGCTACAAGAACTGTTAGATTTTGTCAGGACAGAGATATCTGAGATTAAAGTTGCAAACCCAGCGTTGCAGTTTTTTTTATTTATTTACCTTTGTGCATCTCCAGCACCTGTAGTCTACACAGTCAGGTGTGCAAACCATCATTTATAATATAACATTACAAAACGTGTAATAAACAACAATGGCTCAAAATTGAACAGGATGTCACTAAAAGCAAATACTCCCCAATTGAACAGACTCAGCCAATCGACAGAGCCCACCGCTGCCCTCTCTGACCACCACCAGCCACACCACTGTCGCCACGGTGACCACGTCCGCCACACCTGTGGAAAGCCTCAGTGATGTTCAGAGTAACGCAAGCTCAAGGTAAAGATTTACTCTCTTTAAAATAGGAGGAAGGTGTTCAGCTCAACTCATAAAAGGGCTGTAAAAATGCTCAGCCTGCGAACATACAACGTTCACTAGCCAGCCTCCATTTTGTTACTGTAAAATGCTGTTAATATCCAACACACTTTTTGTGTTACTACATTCTGTGTCAAAGATATTACGTTTGTGTTACAATTATACCATTTCCAATTCCACTTGTTCCAATGGGAGACTTTGTAACACAGGCTGTGTTTAAAGTAACACAAAAAGTGTTGTCCTTAACTAGACCGTGGAGGTGCGTTAGGAATGACACGTGTGTTGTTTTTAACTCTTTTCTGAGAGTGTCACTATAGCAGGTGAAGTTGAGACGAGGATTTCAGAACAGTTAGCAATGAATAGCTGCTGCTAGTGCAGTGCTGCTGCTGTAGAAGTGATGGCAAACTAACAGCAGGCCTGGGTACACCCTCAAAACAGACACACGCACACACACACGCACACATACTTAGATTACAGTAGTTTATATTAACAGGTGGATCGTGAGGTCATCACATACCTTTACATTAAATTAAAGACTATTAGATTTTATTTATCCAGTTAGTTTTTTTAATGATTTTATTTGGTTGACGAATTTAGCAAGATAGCACTCTGAAAGCCAATCTTACAATGAGCCTTTTCAATGAGCCTTCTCTTTTTAAAGTATTTTATTATTGAAATCTCATTACTACACAAGTCATGCAGCACACCTGAGACTCTAGTCATAGCGCGCCACAGGGTGTTTCTCCTTAAAATCAACAACCACTTCAGACTCCAGAAACCGGGTGGGGTAAGTTACCTGTGTAACCCACTGCTTTAATTGATCACTTACGTACTGATAAACAGAGAATAGCAGCACACCCCGTGGCTCCGTGGGACCAGAGTTAAGGGAAATGGTGCCTCGCCTGGGCAAACTGAGTGAATTCCTGCTCTGAGCTGCTGTGCTACTTTCCAGGTTTAAAACAGATTTGTGGATAACACTGGCTGCTGTCCTGGGTGCACTGATGATGCTCATTCTTATCATCTCTGTCACTACCATTGTGGTTCATCGCAGAAAGAAAGACGAAAGTAAGTTTAATCGGTACTGGTCATGGACCCAAATCCATAATCGCCAGGTCGATAACTGCCTTAGCCCAGGGTGGGGCCAATATTGATTAACTGCCATGTGATTTGATGTATCTGTTGTGTAGGTATTTGTATACATCCACTACATATAAATATGATGAAGAATGATAATTGCCAGTCTTGAAGCAATTAAGATAAAAAAATGTTACACACTCACACATTCGTAAGCTGTACCTATTATGTTCGGGAATTTGTCTTTGTAGACGTCATGATTTCATGAAAAACAGACCTAAAGTCATTGTTTGGAATTATTGTGACTTGAGCTTCAAATGAAGTCGTCAGATGTCAAGTGGTATAAAAGGCTGAAATATCTTCCAGACATGTTCTGGGACAAGTGTCAAAAACCTTTATGAATCATCATTCAAAAAATGCCATTTTCAGCCATAATATAAGAACAGAAATAACTCACTTCGCACTCAGGAAACTGTGACAAATATTTAAAAAATGTACACGTGCATAAAAAAGCTCTGGTTGCTGCCTTTGTTTCCACAGAGAAAAGTGGAACTGCTCCATGTGATAGGCCTTCCTCCTTCCGCACAGTAAGTGCTGTATAGGATCATTTCTGACTGACTCATTGTGCAGTCCTGTTCATTTGTTAGTCTTTAAGCTGGTGTCTAAGCTGAGTGCCATGTCTACCGCTAATATCTGAACGTAATGCCCACAGCACGTAGTTCTAAGCGCTATGTCCACAACTAATGTTTTCGAGTTTAATGCCCACAGAAAATGCTTCCCTGTGCGATGCCGACAGCGAAACGTCTCTCGGTGTAACGTCTACGGTGTGATGTCTTATGCAGGGCTCCACCTCCGAAGATGTGAACTCCATCGTCTACACCACAGTGAATTTCCAGCCCCGCGAGGACCACGCTGGACTCTACGCTAACTGCAAGGTTCACAAGAGCCCGGCTGCGAGCGCTCTTCAGACCTACGGCCGTCCGGATTCCACCGATAGCGTAGAGTACTCCACACTAGCAGTCAGGCAGTAGTAGAGTGTTCAAGAATGTCTCAAGGAAATGGTACCACAGATTCTTTAGGCTCACTGGTTACTCAGCTCAGTGTTCTTCCAGTCCTCTCTGCTTCTTAACTATGGAAGCCTACAGTTTTGTAGCAGGAGTTCCTAGCATGATATTGCACTACAGATTGCCAGTTACCAAAATGGTTATGGTTATGGCCTTGAATACATTTACAGAGGAAGCTAAACTGTTCTGGCTTGAATGATAGGAAGGCTGTGCGTTCAATATTTAGAATGTGGAGTAGAGTATCTGGTGAGTGTAAAGAATCTCTAGTGGTTTGTGTGCTTTCCCAAATGATGGTATGCAGTGCATGATTTTGACACTGAAAGATACAATGAAAGGTTACTGTAGGTGATCAATGAACTCCATGATTATGAAAACGCTTACCTCACATAAATTAGCAAGACATGATATAGCTTTGAATGATGTTGGTTAACAATTCTAGTTTTAAATACCTGCATTTCAAGAACATTGTGTCTGAGAAATAAGGTGAATTTTGGCAAAATGCCCCTTGGTTAAACTAATATCAGGAAAAATGATGTACTTAAGACTCAATTACCAGAAAATATTAACATCCTTTATTGGAAGTTAGAGAAGATATTAAGAAGTTGTCAAAAGCATCCTTGATTAAACTGCAACTTGACTAACCTGGCCTCTGCTGGTTTCTTCTGCAAGGTAATTTGCAAAAACTGAATTTGGCTATTTCATGCTTCCCGTCCCTGTCAGTGCCATCAAGGTGGTAGCTAATAGATCCATCTCTCAGCTCACATTTGAAGGGTATCTACAAATAATTTTAAAGAAAATGGTTACATTCCTATTTTTGGGGAATGGGGGGGGGGGGAGGCAGGGCTTATAGAAATTTTTTAATTTGAAAAAGGGATTAACCCCGGGTCCTGCCAGCTGTGCCTCGAAGGAGACGTGGCTACCTCTTTCCTACCGCCAACCGATGGGGTTGTGCAGCAGTATTCTCAGTCTTACAAGGGGGGAATTGTATAACACTAGGGTTAAATTGGCCACCAGATTGGGAGAAGAAGGGGGTAAAAATCAACAAAATTAAAAGAAAAAAACAAGGAGGCACAGATGGACATGAATGGTATATACCACACAGAAGGCAGTTTAGTTTTTCCCCCCTTTAAACAGAGTTGTCAAATTGTGAAACAACTGGCCAGCCCATTTGGCGTTGGTGTTCAGCCCTAGCTTGATGCGATGCTGGATACTCTGTAGTTACTGGGTAAATAAACAGCTTGGATGGGCTTAATGGCCTGTTTTCATCATTGTGTTCCTATGCTCTTAACTGAGCAGGCCCTCCTGGCCCTCCTTCCGCTGGCTTGCCCCTTGTACAGATGTATGTCCTAAAGTTACTGTATGCAAACTGCGCTAACAGGGTTTCCAGCCTCTATGATCTGAACATGCTCATGCATTAGTGCGGTATGTAAGGAATAGAAGGGCAACTCTTCCTCAGGTGACTGAGAATGTCAGTGCAGGGAGTGATCAGACTGTCAGGAAGAACAGACCATTGAAAACTACATAGAGAGGGATATTATAGTAGGGTTGCAGTGCAATAAACCCTCATTACAAATACGAATGCACATTTGAGAGTTCAGTGGTGCAAAAACACTGGTCTACATAGGTGTGGAAAAAAGTGATACGGTCAGATGAGTCATCCTTCACCATATTCTCGTCAAGTGAATAAGTGCATGTGTGGCATACACCAAGAAAACAGTACAGGCCTGAATGCTCGACCCCTACAGTGAGGGGGTCCAGTGGCTCTTTCATGCCGTGGGGGGCATTTTCCTGACATGGTTTTGGTCTGCTTGTCCCCTTAGAGCAGACCTGGGCATTTTACGGCCCGCGGGCCGGATGCGGCCCTTTGGTTGACTCTGACCGGCCCGCGTAAGGTTCATAAGAAATTACAAAATAAACTTTTTTTTTTTTTTTTTTCGTATTTTCTTATTACCTCATACGTGGATTAAATGTGCATGGCTTTTATTTTGAAGTTATACACCCTGTGTTTTTTACGTAGTGCATAGGGACGTAAGGTACGTACGTGATGCGTGTTACCACAGAGCTGAAAAAACTGCTAAAAAAACTTTTCGGCTCTGTGCGTGTTACTGAATGGAAGTTAGCTGTCTCGACGACTTTCACCCCCAAAATGTCAACTAAAAAAAGAAAGGTAGACGCTGATGCAGCAACCAGGGATGCAGCAACCAGGACCAGCTTTGTAATTTCCCACAAAATCGCTAAAAACAGTAAGCCATTCTCAGAGGGCGAGTTCGTAAAAGAGTGCTTGGTGGACTCTGCAGCCCTACTATGTCCTGAAAAAAAAGAAGCTTTTGAGCACGTCCCGCTGTCCAGGCGCACCGTGACAAGAAGGATCGAGGACATTGCGGTAAATTTGGAACTTCAGCTGCAACGTGATGTGGCAAATTTTGACTTTTTCTCTTTGGCTTTGGACGAGAGCTGTGATGTCCGTGACACAGCCCAGCTACTTGTATTTGTCCGTGGGATAACGGACTTCAAGATTACAGAGGAGCTGGCAGCAATGCGCTCAATGAAAGGGACAACGACGGGGAGCGATTTGTTCACGGAGGTAAATGCATGCATGGACACGCTGGGACTGAAATGGGACAGACTGACGGGTGTTACAACGGACGGTTGTCCAAATTTAACAGGGAAAAATGTCGGGCTGTTGAAACGTTTGCAAGATAAAGTGACTGAAAACAACGCAGATCAGAAAGTAGTATTTTTGCATTGTATTTTACATCAGCATGTGTTGTGCAAGTCAGTGCTTAAAATTGACAATGTGATTGATGTTGTAACTAAAATAGTTAACTTTATTAGGGCACGAGCATTGAATCACAGGCAGTTTGTTGCACTTTTAGAGGAGCACGAGACAGAACATGTTGATATCAGCTATCACACAGCTGTGAGATGGCTCAGTCTGGGTAAAGTGCTAAAAAGAGTCTGGGATCTGAAAGCAGAAATCCGAGAGTTTTGTGAAAAGAAAGGCAGAGACATCCCAGAGCTCTCAGATGAGAAGTGGATGGCAGATTTTGCATTTGCTGTTGATGTGACCGCACTGATGACTGCACTGAACACCAAACTGCAAGGCAAGGGCCTTTTCATCCATGAAATGCACAACCTAGTGAAGGCTTTCATGACGAAGTTACAGTTTCTTTCGAGGCAACTGGAGAGCAACAATCTTACTCACATGCAAACCCTGAAAGAAGTCACACCATCAGATGATAACCTCCGCAGGTACTCATCCATGTTAGGAGCACTGCATGATGAGTTTTCAAGGCGATTTAAAGATTTCAGAACAATGGAGAGTGAAATGCACTTGATTTCCTCTCCATTTACCTGCAATGTGGATGATGTGCCTAGTGATGTCCAGCTGGAACTCATTGACCTGCAGTCTGATGCAGTACTCACAGAGCACTTTAAGTCACAACCACTGCTGCAATTCTACTCTTCTCTTAAGCAAGAGAAGTTTCCAAACATGAGGAGACATGCTCAGAAGATGTTTGTTCTCTTTGGATCTACCTACATATGTGAACAAACATTCTCAGTGATGAAGTTTAATAAGTCCAGATACAGATCCTTTCTCACTGATGATCATCTATCAGCTGTGCTTCGCATCTCAACCTCAAACATTCACCCTGACTTTGATGCACTTGTTAAAGACCAACAGAGACTAGATTTCTCTCACTGAACAAGAAAAAACTGAAAAACGCAGAATGAGTGACAAGTGAAAATGTTTTAACTACAAATGTAGGCATCATTATTTTTCTAATATGATGTATCTTACTGAATTTGGCTGAAAATGGTCACTAATGTAATGAATCAAAAACTGTTCAAATGTTCACATTTTGTTAACCATTATTTTAGGAAATTTTATTGAGTAAATGTCATTTTTCCTAAGACAACCTCTCTTTTTCATTGCTCAATTTTAACTTATACTCTTACCAGTCTTACCAACTAATCAAAACAATTAATATTATGCAGACTTTTGTCCAGCCTTTTGGTCCGGCCCTCCATAATATTTTCTTGTTCTCATGTGGCCCCATGTAAAAAATAATTGCCCACCCCTGCCTTAGAGGGAAATCAAAATACAAATCAATACAAAGTTATTCTGAGTGATCAAGTTTGTCCTGTGATGAAACGTTTCTGCTCTGATGGGATTGATCTCTTCCGTGATGACAATGCTCCCATCCACAGGGCACGAGGGGTCACTGAATGGTTTGATGAGTATGAAAATGATGCGAATCATATGCTATGGCTTTCGCAGTCACCAGGTCTCAACCCAGTTGAACACCTATGGGAGATTTCGGACCGATGCATTAAACAGCGCCCTACACCACCATCAAAACACCAAATGAGGGAATATCTTTTGGAAGAATGTTCCAAGGACTTGTAGAGTCTCTGCCAAGGTGCATTTAAACTGTTCTGGTGACTCGTGGCCCAAGATATTTTACGTTTGTTCTTCTTTTAATAGACCCTGGTCTAAGCTATGAGCGAACCAACACCATGTGTAGACAGCTAATTGGTTAGCTGAGCCAGGGCATTTGGGGGAACAAAAACTTGCATAAAACGTTGCTCTCCAGGAACAGAGTTGCCCACCCCTCTACATTGCATAGTCCCTGTAAGAATCATAGCTTGGCTACTGTGTCTCTAGAACTTTATGGGACATGGCTGTTTTCAAGATTTAGTCTCTGGCTATCTCAGTTGTTAAGGTCCGGGGTCATTCTGTCCCAAAGAGTCTGTTTGCATTTCTTTTGAGCCTCACAGCTGGAACATGCAAACAGGCTAGGTTGCAGATGAACTCCAAATAATATCACATGGCAAAACACATAAGAAACGAAGTGGAGAACATATGTTATGCTTCAAAAATATATATTTATTTCGAAGTAGGGTGATCATTTCATGTGCCCATTCTTCAGATAAACAAGGTGTTCACTTTTGGAAGACTCAATGTTAAAATCTGCCTCTGATCTGGTGTAGATTACACAGCCTGGGCCAGGCCGACATAGTTGGAGGTTCTGTCAAAGATCGTGTAGTACTGCCTGATGAAGACATCTCCCAGGATCCACAGCTGGTCGTTGCCATTACCGAATCCGGTGCGGCAGCCATAGGAGGACTGGAGAGAGAAAATCATGATGCATCAGCCATATTTAACAAAATGTTGTTTTATGATGAAACCAATGTGTGTGATAGTCCTGGTACTGAACATTGATATTATGATACTGGAGGGCATTTTAGATCAAATATCATCCACAAAACCTGTATATGAAGGATACTGCTACCAGGCACCAGGATACTGCTGTTCAGATTTACAGTACACTGTACACACACACACAAATATATATATATATATATATATATATATATATATATATATATATATATATATAACTCCTTAATATTCTTCACATTCATCTAAATCCCTTTGTAAGGTTATTGAATTCGTGAAAAAAAGATTCAAGACTTCAGGGTTTTTGATGTAGGGATTCATGAAAAACAGTGGCAGGAGCATCTAATCAAACATGTTTGGAAAATAATCAGATTTCCCCACTGGAAATACATTAATTGGTCTTAATGGGCATATATTGCACTCTGAGTAAAATAGATTTTCGCAGTGTAGCTTCTGCATTTCACACGAGTAGAATAGGGAAACTCACCTGGGAGACGTAGGCGGATGCTGGGAGGGTAAAGGAGACTCCGTTGATGTTGAAAGTCACGTCAGGCATGCTGCCAACGTTGCCACACTGGACAGTGGCCTGTGAAAAAGCATGATTAAAAGGCTGCAGAACCTTCACACAGATATGCTACCGACTACAGGCCACTGACATTTCATTTGTGAAAATCTAGAGAGTGTGGATAAATCAGCAAGTAGGGCAAACGGCGCAGGGAAGGTCATTGTGGCTTTTTCAAGGATCTCTTTGGTTTACTTTGGACAGTTTAACATGGGTCACCTGACTGGACCTCGGGTAGTTTAACTTTGCTTACATCTCCATACTGGTTGGTGGAAGCTCCGACATAGTTGTTGATGTTGCCGATGTCACTGCTTGGTCCAACGATGAGAGAGGTGCCAGTGTCCACGATGGCCTGGCAGCCACTAGTGCAGGCAACCGTTTGTCCATTGATGGTAACACTGCATAAGCAATCAAACCAAAAAATAAATATATTACATTTCTGATAAATTAACTTGTATAGTTCCATGAAGGAAATGCTTTTACATTTTATCTAATTGCAGAAAATACATTGCATCATTCATGGTTAACTTAGTGAAAGCATAAGTACTGTGATAATAACTAAATAAGACGTTCAGCATGTTCATCGTCCAAGACAGATCTCTCTGTGGCGATAATAAAGCTGATATGTTATGTAGTACAGTATAATTACCATTGGCATTAGCATATATTTCACATATAAGTCTTTTGTGCTGCCAAGTAGCAACAATTTTTGTTTATTTTATATATTTTTCAAAATTTTAATATAAAGTATACGTAGGATTCGTACAGTCGTTATACATGCCCTCTCTACATGTTTTACCTGCGTAATACATTTCCCATTATATTCACATTTATTTTTGGTACGGATGCACAGGGTGTTACCGCATTGCAAGAGTGATTATGTTGCCACAGATGGAGGAGTGTAATAAGGGGGAGGAGCCAGAAAGAGGAGCGTTCCAAAGGGGAGGAGCCTCGTGCGTACCTTTGCATGGTGATCTGCCAGTAGGTCTCGGAGGACAGTGGGATCCAGCTAATGCTGCCGGTGTAGTGGCTTGGGTCAACTCCCCCGAAGACCACCTCGCTGCCAGCCTGACCGCCGCTGAAGGGCGAAGCTCAGAGGTTACTTAGCGTTCTACAGTAACTACGGAAACCTGCACATAGTCACCTTACTGCAAGGTACATGACACAATTCCCATTCATTTCAGTCACTGCAGGAAATTAATTGATGTTGAATTAATTTGTTGAAAAATACTCATTGAGCATTTGGGGTATTTTTAAATTACTGAAATGGATTTAATTCCAATATAAACAATGTCCAATTGACATAATTTAAATTTAATTGCGGGGGGGATTAATGTATGTTAAATATATTTAAAATATACCCCCACCCCCCCATGTATAGCATTACAGCTTTACCCATTGCCCAGTGTTGAATTGGGCTGGGTACCGGGCCAGGTACCGGTACTTATTTGCCAATATGCGTACCGGTACTTATTGCATACTGCAACCTTACTAATGGATCTAGGTATGTATGGCATAGTCATTTACCACAATATGGACTATTAGTTTAGGCTGCCTGTTTGTGTTTGCAGACTTTTACTACCAATATAAACGTAAGTTCGTATTGTGCTGTTTAATGGAAAGTTCCGGAAAGGCCCGGTACGCCACACTGCATGGGACTTCCAGAGTTTGCTCATTTGAGTACTGGCACTTTTTTTTTTGTTTACCTCCTTCAAGCACTGCTGCTACCTACAGCCTTACCTGCTCAGGTAGACAGAGAAGAGATCCTGGGACACCAGCCCCTGTTTCATCATGTTGTCAAAGACAGGCGTGGCAGAAGAGGAGGAGATTGAGGGGTAGGCCAGGCCCAAGATGCCATCAGCTGCCATATAGGCCATGAAGGCGGCCTCAGTCTGGCTCAGGCCGAAGATCTGATTTGGCACGGTGATACCACCGACCTGGAAATAGAGAGGAGGGAAAATCAGTTAGCTGTAGCCCAGAAATTCTCAGAACACTGCAAAAAAAGTCTGTATTAGCAAGTCTTTTAGTCTTGTAATGAGTAAATCTTTTTCTTTGTATCTCAAATACAAGATATTAGTTAAGACAAGCTTGATGTGATCGGCAAATTGTTGTTTAATTGTCTTGTTTCTGAAAGCATTTATTCTGCACTGCAGGATAAAGCCAACTAATGCCTCATTTACTAACCAAATAGGCCTTTATAGCCACAGTGAATGGAAGGAAGAGATTTTGTTTACATCGTTATCCAGTATGAGAGATGTGCCACTTGAGATAATGTGTGAAATCTGTCAGACTTAAATTTCACTGCCTTGGTACCTCTTCGTAGAACCCCTGGGTGACTTCCTGGTATATCTACTAATCTCACCTCCACAGTGTCGTAGCCCAGATAGCCGGTCATGCTGCCAGTGCCGTACTGGATGGACAGGGGCTGATTGGTGGATTGGAAGGTAGAGGAAGCCTGAGGGTTGAATTTGTCATGGTTCTCTGATAAAGACAACAGGGGAGGTACAGGATTAACTGCTGTGTCCTTAAAGCAAGAAACACAAATGCCAGCCCTGACAATGGGATGCCTGTTCTACAAAACTAGCATCTAACAAGGCTAGCAAACCAGTAAGAGCTAATAAAGCTGTTTGGTACAGTGTGGTGCTGCTTCCCAGCTGAACCCTCGCACACTCAAAGGGATGTGAATGCAGTCGTGCGGTACTCTGTGATGTGAATGCGGATGTGAATGTGGTGGTGTGGTGCTGTTTCCCTGCCAAACTCTTGCACACTCAAAGGGATGTGAATGCGGTCAGCCGGTACTGTATGACGTGAATGCGGATGTGAACGCGGTTGTGCAGTACTGTATGATGTGAATGCGGATGTGAACGCGGTCGTGCGATACTGTATGATGTGAATGCGGATGTGAACGCAGTCCTGTGGTACTGTATGATGTGAATGCGGATGTGAATGCGGATGTGAACGCGGTTGTGCGATACTGTATGATGTGAATGCGGATGTGAACGTGGTCCTGTGGTACTGTATGATGTGAATGCGGATGTGAATGCGGATGTGAAGGCGGTCACTCACGGCAGGCCTGGCTGGAGCAGTACACAGAGGGCACCCACAGGTTGGAGGAGCCGGAGTCGAAGATGACCTTGAAGGACTGGGGAGGGGTTCCGATGGAGATCACGCCATAGTAGGACAGCTGTGGCAGGGGGAAGGAGGGGGGAGGTCCCATGTTTATGGCAGCAGTATGTCAGCCTTATGTTGAGGGGCTCCAGTAAAGCGTTAGCGAATAAAGTTCGGGTTTCACTTACGTCGGCATCGTTGGTCATGGACTCTGTGCCGGTCTGCGCGAACTTGGCCAGGGGCTGGTAGGGGTACCTCCGCCTGTACGCCTCCCACAGGCCCTTCTCCTGCAGGGTCTCTCTCGCGGACTTGCCCTTGATCAGAGGCATCCTGAAACAAGAGGGGAACCAATGGAGACGCGCCAAATGCACTGCCGAAAAGGAGCGCCCGTCCCGGGTCAAAGTTGGGCCAGGCCTGGCTTCAGCACAGATTTGAAATGCTCCTAATCTACTCCTTAGGCGCTGGTGAAATTAGAAACACAACGACTAACCAACACAAATGATCATATGAAAGAAGGATATTATTGTGAATGTTGGTGAAATATATGGCCACAAATGGTTTGAATGCTCCTATATGTACTTGGTCTAAGACTAACACAAAACTTCAGTTTTTTTCTCTTTGTGAGCTGCTTATGATTCTTGATTTACCAATTAGTGACTATGATTTTAAAAATTTGATCCTACACAGACAAAGGCGAAAAGAAAGCGTGTAATCTGACCAGACTTTTAAAAAAATATGCTCCCAGATGGACAAACCGTGACACTTAGAGGTGCACGCTGCATTTTTAACATGAAGCACAAGTTCATTTGAGCGGTTGTTTGACTTTCTTATTTGCGAACGGATAACATGCACATGCGTGAATTTAAAGAAATTCCGTCCTGGCAAACCCACAGGTCCTTGCATTCTCACCTATGGCAGCAGAGGTCAGAAGAGGTACATCCGTTCATTTTCTGCAAGAAATATTTCAGGTTTGAAGAACTTACTTGTGAAGGCATTCGGAGAGAGCCACCAGGGCACACAGCACAACCGCCCACTTCATCCTGCTTTACTCAGATCTGTTTCCTCTCAGAAGCAATGAGTGACAGGTGGAAGCAGACCTGGAGCCTTATATACATCTTGGACCATGTTACCACGCCTCTTTCCCCAAAATGCTTTATCAGCTTGATAACAAAGTACATCTTGGGAGCCTAATGAGTTATGCAGTATAATGATAAAAACAGTCATGTCATTTATATGAATGCCCTTTAAACAAAGTCAGAGAAGACGACTGAATCCATAGTGTTTTTACACTCAACATTCAACCACTTAAGTCATTTCAAAGGGACTAGGCTACATTAAGTGAGCTTTGCTTGTAACAGATCTTTTAAATATGAAACCAGTGTTCAGTCAAAATTGAGATGCCTTAACTCAGACATTTATACACACAGTATTCTGGACAATGCTGCGTATTCTGTTTAAAGTCCTTTTCTGACTGACTTGATTAAATGCGTAACCAAAGACTGTGTAATGCCCATTGATATGCATGTATACACATTCATCATAGAATCTCAAATAAGACCTGTAAATGACAAGCATGAAATGAGATTCTCCCTTTTGCACAATATTGTTTGTTTTAATATTATTATTATTATTATTTTTAACTTTTGCAGCAAAGTTTGTACACAGTTTTTCTCATCTGTATCTTCTGTGCAACCTTTAAAAGGTGTCACGTGTCCTGAAATTGCATTATATTAATGTTTTTCATAACTGAGAGCTAGAGTTATCAGACTGTTTCCATGACTCTATATCATAGTTTGAATACTTGAATATGTGGGTTAACATCAAACTTCTCATGTGCATGTAAATGTAGCAACTTAAGTTAGTGTTCTGTCTATGAATAATAAAAAGAGGCCCTTTTATTTCTAAATAGTGTGTTGTATTTCGTATTCTGAACTTTGTGAGATCTGGTTTTTTTTTACTATGCTCTGAGTACATTTGGAAATATGTATTAATACATTTTAATACAATATTACTAATAATAACTTATGGCCAATACACGGTTGGGAGTCGAGAGTGCCTTGTTTGTTTTTGTTTTAAATTTGTGTTTAAATCTGTAATAAAATTCCATGAAAAAGCAGTTTTATAAAGTACAGTGAATTTCAGAAATAGAGTAGAAATACATAAACATGCAAAAAGTATTTATATCTTCTCAAATGTATTTTTCTATTATTTTCTTTTCTTTTATGTTATGTAAAAGGATAAGTTCCTCATTGTATTTACAGTATAATAAATTGACCAATTAAAAAGTAATTGAGATAAATGCATTTTAAGCATATCTTATCAAAACCTTAAATTTCTTATCAATATTACACACATAAGGCTTACGTGTACCTATTTGAAGGTAAAACAGTCTTATCACAGTATTCTGAGATTCAAAGAATTTAGTTCATAGCAAAATAGATTTAATATGATGACAAATTTATTGTGAAGAGAAAAAGACTTGAATATATATTTAATTATGAAAAGTGAGTTAGGGTTAACAGGAGTGGATTTTTGACCAAAGAACTGTACTGTAGACAATACATAAATAAACAAATAACTACACTGTATAAAACAGTTTTTTAAAAATATTATATTCTTCAGTTATTTCATCATCCTAAACAAAATAATTTGAGCAGATGGTAGAAAAATAATAGTCAGAGAATCGAAACCAGTAAGTCAGTACATTGGGGGCAATGAGGACAAAGGCACATTATCTTTAACCTCAATAGTTTGCTTTTCTCTATCATTTAAGAAAAGCCATTTGTTTATCATTTTTTGATAAGTTCTATGAAAAGGGAATGTAGTTCTATGAAAAGCACTCCTGTGTGCTTTTCAAGTTTGCAAACATAGCAGGGGGAAATACCATTATTAAAATGAATCATTGTTTGGTAAAACGTTTTGTTTGTTTGGTTCACAAACAGATGTATTCTGAGTTTCAATGAATGTGAGATGTGAGTGAGAAATAAAAACACTTCAAAATTAGATTGTGGAAACAATCAAAACTCATGTTTATGGTTTTATTTTATTTTTTATAATGACACAGAAAGAAACAATCCACAATACGATTCAAACATCTCCATTATATCAAGGTGAGTTAATAAGATTGAAATATATTATCATTATTCTCACTCTTAAAGTGAATATTAATACTTAAATTTAGTACACTTAATACTATGTTCTCTTTTAGCTCACCAAACTTGCAGTGCGTCCCCTGTTCAATCGGAATGTAATTTACCATTGACTGCATTACCTACACTCTACATCAGTGCTTCTCAAACTTGGTCCTGGGGGACTACTGTGTATGCTGGTTTTTGTTCCAACCACAATTGAAATCTCAGAATTTTAACAAGCTGTTAATTTTTCTTGATTAGGTCCTTTGCTAAGCACCTTCATTAGTAGAATCAGGTGTGCTACTGCTTGGTTGAAGCTGACACCCACACTGGCCCTTTCTGAATAAGATTGGGGACCCCAGCTCTAAAACATGAAAGCACCTAATCAAGAAAAATTAACTGAAAATGAAATTGAACATTACGCCAAGTTACATGAAACAACAAAGCAATGCAACCCAATGTTTCCTAAATTGTTTCAAGTAACTTGGCCCTGTGTGTATAGTATATTAATGGGTACAATATATTGTGAGATTTAATATTTATTTAAAAGGCCTCAGTATGTCTAATTTTTATCTGTATTTATGTATTAACTTCTATATATGTCAAATGCAAAATCCCCTAAGTTTGAGGCTTTATTGTGTGGACGTATGAAGTTGTTTGTGAATTCTGTCTGTTGAAATGGGGTCAGAAGGTAAATAAATGAATGTTTTAAGGGCTGAGAGTCTGTGGTCATTGCGGTTATTTCTGTAGGGAACCCTGAAAAGTGCCAAACTCTCAGTGCTGTATAGGTATGGGGCATGCCACCCCACCAAGGCGTAACCCAATATAACTATATCTGAAAATGTATAATTACTCATTTATTGAGAAGTGTTAAAAAATCTCTAAATGTGTTCAATATCTGGTATTGATGATATGTTTTATTTCAAAAGATTTTAAATTATACCATGTCTGTATCACAGGTATTTCATAAGTACCCTCTCCCAGACTAACAAAACTTTTTTTTTTCTGTCATGTTGATCGTGAAGCTATCCATAAGGTCAAGTTAAGGTAACATTTGAATCTCTTGGTAACTGAAAGGACAGTCAGACAAAATCTGGTCACATAGAGTTACAGTACCAGCTCAAATTAGGGAAACACTGCACTTAAGTAGTTCTGTACTGTTTTATCTTTGCCCTTTCTTCTGTTCCTGTTTCTCAGGGTCATTTTCATCTGTAAAATGTGTTCAAAACATTTGTCTTCTTGACCACAAGTGGTAACGACATTATATAACCATCAGTAATTTAAAATAAAGCATGCAAGTAAAAAAATGGTTTTTTGCATCAATATTATCATTTTTTGTAAAAACAATAAAATAAAAAATAAAAAAGCATTTTCAAGCTGATTATAACATTTACAACAATAAGTTACATTAGACTACTCAATTACGTAGGTATGAAATTACACATATAGGAAGGTGCAACAATTATTACTTGTTTAACAGAAGTACTAATTATGTCTTCATTCTTGTTTTATGTTGATATTAGATTTATTACACATTTATTTTGCCCAAAAGAGAATTTGTTATAAATTGCATTAATTAAAAAATTGCATTAATATTCAAATGGTGTTTATAAATGCAGTGTTTCCATAAATAGTGGCAGTACTGTACATTCATTCTCGCATTTAGGAGATGTACATGTATATTTTTATAACCACTGCATTCATACAGGTGGACAATTCACTGAAGCAATGCAAGTACCCTTGCTCAAGGGCATACTGGCAGTGCCACAGCTGGGAATCAAGCCTGCAACCCCTGAGGCCAGCTCCGAATTACGCTACACCGCCACCCCATGTACGTAACAAAGCCACTAAACACGTCTAAAGAAAGTTTCCACACCACAGATTATGATAAAGAAATCAAATAAACAAGACATTATTCGATTTTTTAATAGGCCCTCCTATTCCACAAGACAATCTAAAAGATTAATATAATCTCAAGATTTATCACCAAAGTGATAACACAGCATGCTGCAGCTGGCTAATGAAATAGAGGTTTTGAGTACAGTACTCACACAATTGTATGTCATTTTTTTTCCATGAACCCCAAAAGTAATGCTGTTTAAGACCACACTAAATATATGTCCATAGAAATATGATAAGATTCACAAAGTAAAAAACATATAATATAATAAAATATTTATTATCTGCAGATCATAATCCAAAAACAGGGCATGGTCTCTAAGCCAGAAAGTTAGACAAATTACTCCTAGTGATGTAATTGGGAAGAACTCTTGTTGAAAATAGTATATGCTCATTGGCCTTCATGATTATACTTATGCCAGTCGAGCAAATCAGCATGTCACTATGATGTTCCTGTCGTTTAAACTTTATTTTAATGACGGTACACACAGCTATTTTCATGTTTTCCAAGTTACCACAGTTGCAAAGTCCGTCAATAACAGTGTGACATCCCTGGGTGGGAGATGCGGCAATTCTGAGTGTGACTGCAGTTTTCCGCATCGAGAGAGTTAGCACACCGACACCAGCGGGAAAACAAATAACGAAAAGTCTTCGTCCGTCCCTGTCATGAGTTCCGGGAAAAAATAACTGACACAACAAAGACAAAAGAAGGCAAAACACTGCGACAGCTTTTCAGCGCGCCACTCTTGGCTGGCCAGCTTTTCAGTGACGCTTTCTCTCTCTGTGACTTCTGTGGTCCGACAAACAAAAACTCCCAAACAGACACTCTATCGGAATGTGCTCCTGATCTCGACCCTATACTGTGGTTAGGAGCACACCTTCAAGCACCCGGGCCGATTAGTTAACGCAAACCAGGTGCGTGCGCTCTCTCCACCGGTAGGCGTGACTGCGACAAATCTGCTTCTCCATCGGTCGAAATGCCACAAACATTTATAAGATGCTAACAAAGCACTTCATGGAAATTCGATTTCATATGTATACTACCAGAATGAACACAAATTACATTGTAAGCATTTAATGAAACTGGGCAATTTTTCCTTTAATGCAGCTTTCATTAATATTAATTTCTGGGATTCAGGTGCCAGGCAGCAACTGGACTGGACATAGTGTACATTTCAGTAATACCCTTCAGCAGTGAAAAATTCTTCTTTTTTCAATTATGGGAGTTCCCTAAAATCAACATTTAAAAATTGGGAATGGCTTTATATCGTGGCAACAATATGAGCACTTGACATAATTACTGAAATTTGAAAGTTTTCAAAAATCATTGCAGTTTTATTATTGTGTTTGTCTGAGATTAATATTTTTTAGGCAGGGTATCTGTGTGGCAGCTGCAGGTAGCAGGGGACCAGAATAGCTTTGTCCTTTCCCTGGTCTACACACAAGCATGACAATCTTACAAAGGCGCTCTACTGAATCTGGCCTATTTACAAGCGCACACATCAGAGGAAATGGTGGAAAACTGGGAAAGCATAGAAGTCTAATCAAGCCGAAAAGCAATTATGAGAATACATGCTGCAAAATGCTTTAAAGAAAATCTTTTTAATCTAGTTCCTAGAATCACTGAAGTTTGCAGATTAATACAAATGAATAAGAAAATAACACATCATTACAAAAATAAGAGGCCATAACTAGTGAAGAGCGTATTGATGCCTGTTAAAGTGGCACACTCTGCGGCCTTATGAAGGCCCAACCTTTCTGCCGGTCTACCGTTCTGCATGACTGGGGAACCTCAACACACTAAACACCCTACATTTACACTGCAACACTAAACACCCTACATTTACACTGCAACACTAAACACCCTACATTTACACTGCAACACTAAACACCCTACATTTACACTGCAACACTAAACACCCTACATTTACACTGCAACACTAAACACCCTACATTTACACTGCAACACTAAACACCCTACATTTACACTGCAACACTAAACACCCTACATTTACACTGCAAACACAGCTGAGATCCGGGGTTTGCACTGCGAAGGAGACTCATACCCAGGGTTTATTGGAATTAGTTTGCTTGACAAAACATAAAAACCACAATCAGGCTTAACCGTTATCAACTTGCTAAGTGAACACAGGCTTTGTTAAACAAGTTCTGAATAGGGCGGTGTTTGAAAGAATGAGCCTACAGTGGCACAACATGGACCGTACCCAAACAGAGTATTTCTCTCCTGTGGAGCAAAGACTTATGGTGAACAGATTCGAAGAGCATAAAGGAATCATAATGGCAAAAATAGAATTCTTATCAAGAAATGTAGCTGAAAAGTTATGGCAGTTGTCATGGGAACCAGAAACAGATACAGCCCTCATTGCCCACCTCTGGCATAGGCTATCCTCAAAGAAAGCCAGTAGATTTATTTGGTCTCAGAATACTCTCCATCCTGCAAAGAGACCCCTGATTTTGGTGGGATCTTCCAGTAATGGAGACTCTTTTTCCAGGGAGTTGATTGGTCCGAAGGCGGGGCTTTTATATATTTCAATCCGTTAGCCTTAACATAACCTACCCCAGACCAGGTTAGCCGTGTAGTTATCATTGCGTTATACCCCAATTAAAAGTGAGTCAGCTATGTGATAAAGAAAACCCAGGGTTAAAGCTTAAGTTAGCTCGTTAAGCCCATGATTTCCCTTCTTAGTCCACCCCCAGTTAACCGCGCATCATAAATTACCATGCCGATATTTCCTGATTAAAAATGAGTTTAGAAAGTTTTAACATGGAAAACCCAAGGTTAAACCTTAAATTAGCTCACCAACCCCTGTAATCTCACAGTATAGCATAAATAGTAGGATGACCATATATTGGATTTTTTTTTTAAAGAGGACAGGGGCAGACAGGCATGAACATTTTGAATTTAATACTAGGCTATATATAGCTACATATATGTTTGTTTATACGAACCGGTTTCTCAGCAACGTCACAGTTGAGGTGCGCAAGCAACCCTTGGGCAAAATATTCAATATCGCAAAATAAATCAATATCAACTTGTGATTGCCGAAGCTGAAATAGATGATAATGGACATTTGTTTTATCCACTGTCCTGTTCGGGCAGCCCACTCGCACCATCTCCTCATCCACTCTTCCTCCCCACTTCATTAATTATTGGAGATTCCATAACCAGGAACATTCGCTTCTTAAACACAATCACGCACTGCCTCCCTGGAGCCACGGCCCCTGATATCCTGGATACGCTCCAGGATCTACTGCCCTCACTCCCGTCCTCTATTAGAAAAATAATAGTTCATGTGGGGACAAATGACACAACCCATCAGGAGTCTGAGCACACCAAAAACAATTTTAACCTCCTTTTTAACGTTTTAAAGAGCTGTGGAAAGTCTGTTTTTATATCAGGCCCCATCCCCACTGTCGGTCACGGAGCTTTAGTAGAATCCTTAGCCTTCACACTTGACTCCACTCCGCGAGCAGGACTCACAACATGGGTTTTATTGCTGACTTTAATTTGTTCTGGGATCGTTCTTCTCTTTTCCAAAGAGACGGGATCCATCCCAACAAGCAGGGTAGCCAAATGCTATCGGCGAACTTGCGACCGTTTATGTCCCACACACACGCCCCAGATCTTCCCTCTTTCTCTACGGTACAACATCAGCATACTCCTTCCCACGAGAGCTCCCCCCACAGGTCTCTCCTGTCATTCAATCCCCAATCTGTTCGCACTCATCTCTCTGTTTTTACTAGGTCTAAACCTTCCACTCCCACACCTACGGACATCCCAGTCAGAATCACTGGCAGAAAAGAAACTAGGCACCCCACTAGGCTATCTGTGAAGCACGGTGGGGTAGTTGTCCAGAATCTCCGCCCTCTGACGTGGATGCCGTTGTCGGACTGCTGCCCCAGTCAAGCTGGCTCTGATAAACGCGAGATCCCTATTCAATAAAACTTTTATTCTTAATGATTTTTTCACCGCCCATGATTTGGATTTCTTGCTGGTGACGGAATCCTGGATTAACGTTGATGAGTTTGCTCCACTTGTCGAACTCTGTCCTAATGACTGTAACTTTTTTAGCACGCCTAGACCTTCCGAACGTGGCAGGGGTCTAGCCGTTGTGTTTAAGAAACATTTTAATTGCCGCCTTTTAAACTCTGATCATTTCTCCAGCTTTGAGGTGCAATTCAAAGACTTTCTTTCAAATACCACGCCTAACTTTGAGTCCTGGTTCTTGGTGATTTTAATATTCATGTTTGCTGTCCCTCTAAGCCTCTTGTGGTTGAATTTATGCATCTGGTTGAATCTTTTAATCTGGCTCAGCTTACCACTGGCCCTACGCACAAGCTAGGCCATACACTAGACCTAGTCTTATCGTTTGGTTTCCTGATTTGCAATATGGAAATAATTGATGCTAGTCTTTCGGATCACAAGGCTGTTGTATTTGATTCATTTTTGCCTCTCTCATCCACTAAGTCTCATCTCCCTGTACGTTACTCTCGCTACATTAACTCTTCGACTGCCAATAAATTCTCCGAGGCCGTTCATCACTGCCCCCAGTACCTACACTACTGAGGCTTCTCCTCCCCATCTCAGCACTGAGGAACACTGAGGAATGTGCCTCCAATTAAGTGTGAAGAATTTTTTTTAATTTTTCATTAGCAAAGTTGAGGACATCAAAATGAACATTTCCCCCTCCACTCTGTTGGTGGCACTGTCCTGAACTGGTTCATATCCTACCTCAGCAATAGAAGTTCCTCCGTCAACATAAGAAATTCTTCCTCTCCTCCAGCCTGCCCCTCCTGCGGGGTCCCACAGGGCTCCATCCTAGGTCCCATTCTATTCTCTATTTACATGCTTCCCCTTGGTCAAATTTACAGTAGTAAAAAAAAGTACAACATTTCCTTTCATCTTTATGCAGATGACAGCTTTATCTCCCCCTGAAACCAAACGACCAGTGCAAGCTCAACAGTCTCATGGACTGCCTTGAGGACATTAAGTGCTGGATGGCTCAAAACTTCCTGCAGCTAAATGAGAGCAAGACTGAAATGATCCTATTTGGCCCCCCTACCTCCATCAAACTGATTACTAGCAGCCTAGGCAACCTGTCCACCCTTGTCAAACCCTATGTCAAAAACCTTGGTTTGATATTTGACTCCGCCTTTAAATTTGACAAGCAGGTCAATGCAGTAGTTAAAGCCAGTTTCTTTGAGCTTCGTTCCATTGCCAAAATCAAGTCTTTTCTGTCATTCAAAGATCTTGAAAAAGTCATCCATGCCTTCATATCCTCCCGCTTAGACTACTGCAATTCCCTGTATACTGGGATTAGTCAGTCGTCCCTGTCCCGCTTGCAACTGGTCCAGAACGCCGCAGCCAGGCTCCTGACAGGTACCCGGAAGAGGGCCCATATTAGCCCTATTCTGGCCTCTCTCCACTGGCTACCAGTCCGGTTTAGAATTGATTTTAAGGTTCTCCTGTTTGTGTTTAAAGCCCTAAATGGGCAGGCTCCCTCATACATCTCAGATCTTTTAACCCCTTACTCCACCTCCAGGTCCCTCAGGTCATCTGACTTGGGGCTCCTGGCTGTCTCGCGAGCAAAACTTAAGCTCAGGGGTGACCACGCCTTTGCTGTTGCTGCCCCTAGACTTTGGAACACCATCCCCCACTCAATTAGATCTGCCCCCTCCATTGATTCCTTCAAGTCCAGGCTGAAAACATACTTTTATTCTGTAGCGTTTGGATCTTCCTGATGTGATTTCAGTGTGCCTATGCCTGTGATTTGTAGATTTGTGTCTATACGTGTTAGAGATTGTACTAAAGCTGTGCCATTTTTCAATGATAGTTGTTGTTAGACTGGAGAAGCCCGTAAGACCACACAGATCTGTAACCAAGAATTAAAGAGCTAAACTGTCTTTCACCATTGAATTCGATTAGGACTCTTTCTTTCCTGAACGCAATTGGAAGCAACAGCAGCGAACAGAATTGTAATTAAGAAGACAAACAAGCATTCTTCAATACATATCAATTACCTTACCCTTTCAACAGAACATGAGACCACATTATCTGAACCTACGACAGACATGTCCATTCATAGCGGATTAGTCAATCAAAATGGTAACACATTAAAAGCTGTTAAAATAGTTGGAGGATGGATGCTATTCTTATTGATGTAGTAAGTGCTTCACTGCAGTTTTGTCTTGAATGAAAACTTCCCAAAATCACAGGAAATGTAGGTTCGCAGACAAATTTTTACAGCAATTTGAATATTCACAGAAATATTGTTTTCCTATTACACTGTCAATAATAAATTGCTTGCCGCAGATATAATGTGCCTACACTATGTATGTCTGTGCATATAGGTGTGCATACATGTGCTAAAATGTGTTTGTATGTACCTGCATATATCAGGCTTAGCGTTCAGTTGGCTTAAATACTATTTCTCAGAACATTCTCAGTCTCATTAAGTCATTTCTCATCATCCATAGCAGACAGCACATGTGAGGTCCCACAGGGATCAATATTTGGCCCTATCCTCTTCTACCTCTATATGCTCCCTCTTGGTCATATTCTTTGGAAGCATAATGGGTTTTTTTGTTGTTGTTGACACTGAGTTATACTTGCCCTTAAAACATAATGACCAACATTGCTTTGCCATTCTCAATAACTGCCTCAGAGACATCAAGTGCTCAATGTCCCAAAATGTCCTCCAATTAATGAAGACAAATCTGAGATTTTTGGTCCTCCTACATATCTCACGGAATCTCATTTTAAATTACTTTGAAAACCTCTGATATTAAGCCATGAGCTTGAAACTTATTAGTTATCTTTGACAGAAAACTGATGTTTTGGGACCAGGTTAAGAAAATTAGTGCAGTCCTTCAATTAAGGAATATATCAAAAATCAAGTCATTTCTATCTGCTGCTGAGTAATAAACGGTCGTTCATGCTTTTCAACTCATCTCCTTTCGTAGTAGTAGTATTTTTTATTCAGTCATCACACACAATACAATAAATATAAACAGTCTAGACAGTATAAACAAGTCAACAATCTATGTATTAGGTAGTGACTGAAAAGGCACAGGCAGAAGCATAATGCTTATATATGCCTATCCTACATTCTTATCAATTTAAGCTACGCTCCAAAAATAAAACATAATAATAAAATAAAAATCATTCACAATTGTAACTCTCAAAAATAGCTTTATAAACCATTCTTTTGAAAACCAAAAGCGAATTACACATTCTTACATTTATATTAGCATTATTTCATAATTTAACCCCAACAACAGAAATACATCTCCTTTTAATCCCTTGTTTAGCTTTTTGTACAGTAAACTTACAAACATCTCTCAAATCATATTTGCACTCCTGTATTGAAAAAAACCTTTGTACACAGTCTGGGAGTGACTTTGTTTTAGCTCTAAACATGATTTGCATTACTTTAGACTACTGAAACTCTCTACTCCTAGTCTCTTGTCTCCAGCTTGTGCTGAATTGCGCAGCCAGGTTCACTCCCATCTTAGCCTCCCTACACTGGTTTCCAGTTAGATTGAGGATTGATTTTAAGATTCCAAAGATCCGTAATATTTCATTTAAAGCATGCCAAGACTTGGCCCCTAGCTACACTGTCGACCTTTTAGCCCCTTATAAACCAAAGCGCATTCTTAGATACTCAAACAAGGCCATCCGTTCTGTCTGTCCCACATTCAAGCCTTATAAGAAGGTGAATCAAGGTGACCGTGCTTTTATCATGAGAACCCCTAAACTTTGGAACAACCTACCTGAGGAGGTGAGACTTGCTAAAGTGGTTCAATCATTTTATCACTGTCATAGACTGGCTTATTCCTGAAACCGCTCTAATCCATATTCATTGTATTAGCTTTACAGGCAGGGCGTGGTCAGACTATATGAATTTTACATGCACTTTTTTACTCACACAAATTGAATCATTCTCTTTTACTGTTCTAGATGAATAAGCATTTGTTTTGCCACATTTGTTTTTACTACATGAACTCTGTTGTTGAATTTGTTCTTTGGAATTTTATTGATGTTAATTATGACAGGGTACTGTCTTTATTTTTACATGCAGTGTTTAAAGCACTTCGTAAATTCTGTTTTTAGAACGGTGCTATACAAATACATTTGATTACAATAATAATTCTTATTATTATTATCTGTGTATGTTTTTGTGTGTTCTTCAATGTGGGTTTGAGCAGGCATGTATAATGTGTGTGATAGAGAGATGAAACAGCACACACATTTCAGAAACAAAGACAGAATTTAAAGTTTTGCAGGTGTGATAACTACCAGGTTTTATAAAATGGTACCTTTAATATGTCTTGTAACATGAAACCATTCAGAATGTACTCAATTCATTAAACTTGAATAAATGGACTCAATGTACAAGTAGCGTTGCAAATTTACTTTATTTGTAGGATGCATATGGATTTTTGTGAGATGTTCTGGTCCCTTTGACAAAAGATCCAACATTAGCTAAAAGCTCTGGGGGGCATATTTTAAAGTTCACAGGAAGGTAAACCCAGTTTTTTTAAACAGACATAGGGCCTTTGATTATTTTCTTGGCCGTTGTGTTGGGTCTACCTTCCCATGCCTTTTCCAATTACAAAGGGGAAAAACAGATATTCTGTCGGTCGCGTTTGAAAAATAGGAAGCTCACACTTTGATATCTGTCATTGGCCACCTCAGCCTCTCACACAGGGATCAAACGGGGGTGGGTGGGTGGGTGGGGGGGGGGGGAGGCAAGCGAGACGCTCAGACGGCCGCGGCCAGCCCAACCCTGTTGTTCCCGCGGTCGAAGACGGCGTAGTACTGTCGGATGAAGACGTCTCCCAGGATCCAGAGGTCTCCCTGGGCAGTGGGCATGGACATGGACTGGAACCCGCTGGTGCACTGTCCGTTCATCTGGGAGGCACGGGATAAAACAGTCACATTCAAGATCACAAAAATGTATTCTTTTTTTAAATTTTGGAATGCCCAATTTTTGTGTTGGTGTGTGCTAAATCCTCATCACTGCAATCCTTTCTGCCAATCAGCAGTACTATATAATGGTGCTAATGATTTTCTCTTTCTCCACCTAAGCTATGTGGTGCTCTAAAATGGCTGCCATGCTTATACATTGGTGGTGGTTAAGGCGAATTCCCTCCTTCACAGGAAAGTGCTTTGAAACCATAAACACCATAGTACAAAGTAGTATAAGTGCAAGCTGATGTTTTCTTCTTCTTATTATTATTATTTTTATTATTATTATTATTATCATCATCATCACACTGTACTCCAAAAGTGCTATCATACTGTTTAAATTCTTTCACTCTGCAGCCCACCAGCTAAGCCAGGGCTGCCCAAACCTGTTCCTGGAGATCTACCTTCCTGTAGGTTTTCACTCCAGCTTTAACAAAGCACATCTCATTCAGTAGCTATAGTTTTCATTGAGCTGCTTATTAGTAAAATCAGGAGTGCCAAATTAGGTCTGAAATGAAAACCTGCAGGACGGTAGATCTCCAGGAAAAGAGTTGGGCAGTCCTGAGCTAAGCTCACACGGACAATCAGTCAGAGGAGGACAGTTCATATGTAGTAGAGGGGAACACTAGCAAGCAGTGACACGTGGATGTCCAATTGACCAAAACCCCTCAGTCCCTGGGTGATGCTGGCAATTATGCACTGCCCAGTGGAGCTTCCAACCACAGTCAGTGCTGGCGCAGTCCAATTTCAATACCAGACCATGGAGCCCATCCATACACTGGAACAGTGTCTACACATGAATAGCCAGCCAGTAGTTGAATATAGGCATCTTTGGGGAAAGGGCTGCAACCATATTGTACTCACAAAGTAAAGCATATTTTATATGTAAATACATGGCACTTTAGCGTTTCCCCATGATTCAACTTGCGTTACAAGCAAGCAGTCAAATTGAGGTCACTCCCCATAATTGAAGAACACTTGTTCAAATCCAGAGGACAACTACAGGCAAAATTGGGTGTGCAAGTGTCAGTGTCCATACCTGTCTGACGTAGGCACTGGGTAACAGTGTGTACATCATGCCGTTGATGGTGAAGGTCACGTCTGGCATGGAACCCATGCTCTGGCAGTTAATGGAATACTGAAAAGAACAGAGGAACAAAGAGGTGGAGATTAATCAGCAATTAAACAAAATGGCTTCACAATTTTAGGATTTCTGTTTTGGGATTTCATGCCAAACTTCTGCTCTTAACTACGTCATTAGCTCCATTATTAATTTGCCCTGGTGTTTTTCAGCTACAGCTGCAGACTGCACACACGTGTTTTGTGGAAGCTTTTTAGTGTTGTCTGTTATAGGAGCGAACCAGCAATGGTACAGCCATAGTAGCGTAGCAGGTTGGAGCCGAAATAAGCATCCACAATAGCCCTTCAGGAATAGACTGCAGGGTTATATACTGGACATTTGCAAGAACATTTATACATGAAACTACCTGGTGGTTGTAATATGAGTACATACCTGGTATTTATAATTTATAGTCATACCAGTATGAACAAATACCTTGTGCTAGGACCGTAATGTAAAGGGACCGTTATATTTATACAGTTAATGTTAGTAATTAATTAAATGACTTTGATCAAACTAACACATCTGTAAACTAACAGATCAGAAGACATTTGTAAACATAACCTTATACACGTCTTTATTAACATTTATAAATATGTTAACTAATTATAGTTACTGCCTTACAAACAGCTAATGGTTAAAATACTATTTAGTAACACTGTATTTATAGTTTATAATCAGACCTTAAACTAAAGTGTTACCAAACAAACTGAATGTAAATACCTGGTTGTTAGTGGCAGTTGCTCCGATGTACTGCTGAATGACGCTGATGTCAGAGGGAGGGCCAGCGATCAGCGAGGTTCCGGAATCCACGATGCCGGGACAGCCCTGAGTGCAGGCCACCACCTGGCCGTTAACCATCACGCTGGGGGAGGACAAACACCGGGACGCGCGGTCAAATCACGAGGCCCTGTCCTCCTGCGCTACTGAGGAGCCACTGCGGGATCCTCCCACTGCGGGATCCTCCCACTGCAGGATCCTCCCACTGCAGGATCCTCCCACTGCGGGATCCTCCCACTGCGGGATCCTCCCAGACGCACCGCCCGCCGGTCCTCTAAAACAGGGCCTTCCAGGAACCAGGGGTAAGGAGCCCTGGTCTAAAATCAACTGTTAAACTCTGGACTGTAAGACAACCGTACATTAATGAAATCTATTCTGAGAAATGGTGGAACAAACTCCCCATCCCTCTCCGAACCTCCCCCTCATTACCCATCTTCCGCCGTGGCCTGAAGACTCATCTCTCATCTCTAGTTGGCTTTGCAGAGGTTAGGTCAGAATAGTGTTCAGTGTGTGAACTAAACTGTGTTCTTGGCTAGAAATAGCTGTACAAAATAAGTATTGTATCTTATTGAACCTGTGTTTAGTAGTTGTCTATGACCATGAAATGCACTTTTTGCACGTCCCTTTGGATAAAAGCGTCTGTCAAAGAAATGTAATGTAAAAATGTAATGACTTACTTTTCAATTGCAATCTGCCAGTAGCCCTGGACGGTGACGGGCACCCAGTTGATCTGCCCAGTGTAATAGCTGGAGTCATATCCACCAAAGGTCACAACACTGCCTGTAGCCCCATCGCTGTGTACAAAACAACACACAGTGATTTCAGGGGGGTATAAACAAGGAAGCCTCAATTTATCCAAGATAACAGAGGATGCAGGGAAGGCATCTCAAACTGTGGATTCAGGTTGACTGGTGGATCGGGAGAAAGACTGCAACTGGTCACCAAATAAGCATGGCAACAAATTCAGACTTTCTCTGAACAGAGTAGTCTTCAGCAACTATTTATATTGTTTAGTCTTACACATCCCTTACACAGCTGGAACATTTATATAGTTTTAGTTGACACTATTGCTCAATTGAGTCAGACCTGATGACGTTTTTGTTTATATGACTATTATACAAACATCTCCCATTTCTATGGGAAGTTGTATGAAATTTAAAAAGCCAAAATCAGGAAGTCCCAAAACGATGGCTTGGATATAAAAGATAAATGTTTGAACTAAGGTTACCAGTGGGTGTGAGAGAGGTTAAAATTGTGGTAAAATTGGTAATCTACCATAATAATATTTTTGAGGGCACCTGGAATCATCTTAACCACCCCCCAACCACCACCCTCCCACCCCCCCCCCCCTTGTTACCGGGTTAGGTAGATGGAGAACACATCCTCAGCCACCAGACCCTGATTCATCATGTTGTCAAAGACGGGGGTGGAGCTGGAGGCAGAAATGGTAGGGTAAGCCAGGCCCATGATGCCATCAAAGGGGCTGTAGTACAAGAAAGTCCCAGGCTCCGTCTGACTCAGGCCGAACATCTGGTTTGTGTCGGCAATGCCACCAACCTGCAGGCACAGACAGCACAGTGGTCAGGCATACTGGTAAGACTTTACAATACGATTCTATTAACCAGCATGAGTTAACACATTAACTAACCTTGACAGACAATGAACTAATCTGTCAATATTTATTCATTTTAACTAAGCCATTAGCAAAGGTGGAATAGGAGCTAGTCGTTGAGCATTTAGGTTTCTTGGGGGTATATAATGTGGTATTCATGAAAGTGTTACATTAGTGAGCAATTAGTAAATACTAAAGTTTTTTTTCCGGTCAGTACATGAAAAATTACTTGTGATAACCAAAAGGGACCAAATCATACTTCAATGACATAGAGTTAACAATGGAAGAGAATGCAAATAAATTATCTTCTCATGTTAACAAATGCCTTGTTAATTGGCTAGTTCATTCTTTGTTCGGGTTAGCTAATGCATTAACTCATGTCAGTTAATGGGACCTTATTTTAAAGTGTTGCCGGCACGTTTATGGATTTCCCAAGAGTGGGGTGGTGCCCTGATGACATTTGGGTATGACTCATTTGGGTGTGACTCTTACATTGACTGTGTCGTATCCCAGGAAACCAGTCATGCTTCCGGTCCCGTACTGGACGGACACAGGCGTATTCAGGGCCCGGAAGGTAGAGGAGAGGCCAGGGTTGAATTTGTTATGGTTAGCTGAAGAGAGAGTTTAGAAAAAAATGGATTTGTGTTTTGCACCTTAATTTGTAAGAAACACACTAGAAGAGCGAGGAATGTAAGACACTGTCTAAAAAATTTTTTTTTTAAACGCATGACATTAATTAAACCTGAGAACAAAAATCATAACATAACTCTTATTTGTGACTCTATATATATATATATATATATATATATTCAGACCAGTTTTGAAATGGCTGACAATATTATACTCTGACCAGTTCTGAAATGGCTGACAGTATTATACTCTGACCAGTTTTGAAATGGCTGACAGTGTTATACTCACACCAGTTTTGAAATGGCTGACAGTATTATACTCAGACCAGATTTGAAATGGCTGGCAGTATTATACTCAGACCAGTTTTGAAATGGCTGACAGTGTCATACTCACAGCAGGCTTGGCTGTTGCAGTAAATTGAGGGCACCCACAGATTGGCAGATCCAGTGTCGGGGAGAACCCGGAATGACTGAGGGGGCGTTCCAATGCTGATGACGCTGACGTATTCAATCTGACAAATTCAAAGGCAGTTTCAGCATTCCCAGACAAAATAAATTACAATTAATTACATTTTTATATACTGTAATTTAAATTTCAGTTTTGCCTTTAAAATGCATTTATTTTAAATTTCACTTCTGAAAAGTCATTGAATAAAAATGTATTTAATATTTTATGGAAACCATTCATTGTGTGCATATGCATTTTAATGTAATTAACTTATATGAACTTCTACAATACAATATAATTTCCATAGATTTTGCATGCATTTTACCATGTTTTAAAGACACTTTTTTGTAGCCCTAGGATCAGAGTATCACATCGCTGAGAACAACCGTGTGGACGTAGAAGGGAAAGCTTACATCCATGTAGTTGTACATGGGCATGTTGGACATGAGGTTGGTGTATTTGGAGGCCAGGTCATAGGGGTATTTCTGCAGGAACTCCTCCAGTCTGCCCTGCTCCATCAGCGACTGCCGCATTGACTTCCCTCGGATCAGAGGGACCCTGTAACACCATGGCAACACGTCTCACATGCCGTTTGCCTACAGCCGCCTACACTGGTCTGAGCTCAGGGCTCTGTTTCACGAACCAGGATTACGGGGTCAGCTGGATAACTGCGCTGAGTAAAACTCAGAAACCTCCCAAATCTGGAACATGGACTGAAGTAAAAAGAGCTGTTCCAGGTTTTACTCAGCGCAGTTATCCAGGTAACTCAGTAGTCCTTCTTTATGAAATATCCACCAGGTTTACCAGTCAAGACAGTAGCAACTCACTCACATCAAATAGCATCAGAAATATAAGCAGAAATGTTTTCATGCATTTTTCAAGAATTCATTATTTACGTGCATGAGCATTCTCACAACATATAGAAAAAATATTCTCAGTAATCTTCAGGAATTTTACTTGAATTTTAGTGTGTAAAGAGTTAAAAGTATTTTAAATGCATTTTTTTTACTCAGGCCTGGTTATCTCCTGTAATACTCACTTAGTCAGGCAGTCAGACAGGGCCACCAGGCCCAGAAACACCAAAGCCCACTTCATTGTGATCTCTGGAAGTCTCACGATCAGCGTGCCCCCTTGTCCAACGGGACTCTGCTTTTATACAGCTGGCCTCCCATTCGCTATCACAGTCCGAATGTTCCGCTAACAAACGCAACAATGCCACTTACGCCCCATAGCGTTATGCTAACAAACACAACATTGACACTTACGCCCGATAGCGTTATGCTAACAAACGCAACATTGACACTTATTACTGACAGCTTTCCGTTAACAAATTCAATAATGATAATATTATGTCTGATAATATGCAAACATTGTAGAGGGAACATGTCTTATCAGGATCTTGGAAAATAGGAAAAGGGTTGGCATGGATCATTCTTAACACTGTGAGCACAAAAGTGTTTCAAGTGCAGTTCTGAATGAATTTCACTCTGCATTCATAGTCTAAAATGTCAAAGATATCATGATACTTTATCCCACCAAATGTCATTGAATTTAGTGTATTAGTTGTTCAAATAATACAAGTATCATTATTTCTGTAAATATTATAAGTATAAATGCACACACTGAACAAGTTATAGTAGCACTTTATTTTAGGATCGATCTCAATCCCATAATTTTAACAAGCTGCAAAAATGTTTTAATTAGGTGCTTTTTTCTTAGAGCCTATAATTTATTGATATCTGTTGGAATGTGAAGGAAAATTAACCAAATATGAACTAATGTATTCTTAAAAAAAAAACATACATACTGCAAATATATGCATTTTGCTAATGTTTCTGTGTAGAACTCATCCAGTCACTGCTCGAGGACATTTACAATTTCATTAAATGATGGAATCATGCTAGCCAGCCAGCTACATCATCACTGACCTTGAAACTTGAAAAAATTTGAATGCCGTCAGTTATCTAATTTAGCTGACATTTTAGCAAACCAGAAAGAAGTCAATGACAATTCCAAATGAGAATTTAAAAACCAAGGATAAAAAAACAAGGATTTCATTTAAAATGAATTAGCCTGCATCGGGTTGCTTAATGGCTCATCCAGTGAATGCACCATTCCAGTGCATGGACGAGCCTGTGAGGTGTCCTCCTGCTCCTCATGTCTGTGTGATCCTGACCTGTTGGCCACATTCAGTGTGTCAGCGGTGAGGTCACATGCTTCAGAGGAGATCACTGCCTGCCCTCCACCCTCCCAAATGACCACCTGAGGTTACAATGAGCACTACAGTGTGCACAAGATTGGGCATTAATTACATTAATTCTGCATTCATAACTATGTACATGTATATAAAAAGGAAGTCATTTTTTGAAATGTATACACAACTACCGTAAGGTCAGACTGAATTCCAGCCATTCTAGTCATTGCAGGACATCGCTTGACATGATTTTTGAAAGGGCACAAAAATGTTGTAAAGGACAACCCAGTTACCTCTACCTGTAGTCTGTTAATCATTGATGTTAATCTTCATGGATGAGATGTAGATGCTTTCATCTTGAGTATTAAAATCAAGGTTAAATTGTTCAGATAATGTTTCAAAAATATTCATAATTTCTTTTGACATTATGCATATTAATTGGATATATGATTACAACATGGAACCCCTGTTTCACATTTGCACAGTCCATAAGAAAGAACAGCCTATCTAATATGTCCCTATTTTTCTCTGGCAATTAAGAATAACTCTGGTTGCCAGTAGTTAAATAAGCAGTAGTGTTTGGTTTCCATTTAAGTCACCTGTGGTTATCAGCTGTGCTTTACAGAAGCAGATTATCATGTGTTTACCATGCTATCCATGGAAGTAATAATGTAAGAAAAGATAATGTGTTTAAGGTGGAGAAGGTGAAACACAGAATGGAGTCGCTGGTTATGGACAAAGAACATGTATCAAGAAATATGTTGCTAAATTGACCATTTGTATGATCAGCATATGCATCACCTTCAAGGACAGTAGGAAACATCTGCAAAAGAATAGCCAGGTGCTGCAACATTATGATATCAAATAATAATGAGAAAAAAAGCATTACAGCAAAATATATAGTTTAAGATTTATTTCCAAATATAGGTACACTTTTTAAATATCTTTTTTTTTAACTACAGAATATCATAAACAATACTCAATATTCAAGTGCTTTCTCCATACAGTCATATATACCAAACTCCAGACACTGCCAGAGCTTTTAGTTGGCTGATTATTCATCTTTGAAGAGTAAGTGTTCACTCTATTCTTTCGGTATTGTCCCAGACTCCTCACATGAATATAAACATCCAAAGCAGATAAGATGAATAAGCAAAGCCAGTCCTGGCCAAGACAGTGTTACACAAACAGCAACTGCACACCTGGGGTTGAATGACTGGATGTATTGGGTGTACGAGCTGAAGGCTGAAGCAAAATCACATAGTAGAGGCTAATGCATTAAAGGCCGCATTGATTAAATATGGGCATTCTTCAGACATTTCATAATGACGTCATGAAATGTGCCAACAGTGAGGAAACACAACTCGGTGAGTATTGGCCTAGGTTAAAATGGCGGAAACGGTGCGCTGTGTATGACGATGCAGACTGAGCGAAATTAGGATGGCCCTTGGTGCTGTTCCTTTCATCCTCGGTCAAACTGTTCCCTTCTCCGGCTCTTGCGCTGCTGTCTTCTCATACGCCTTCCTCCGCGTTATTAAAAGTCTATATTTTTGAAGTCACTGGTGCACCTGTACTTGCTCCCTGTGTACCTGGTGCATACTAAGTGAGGAAGACAGGGGCAGGTGTGGTGCTGCCGTTTGCCAAAAAAGGGCACCTGTTAGGGGAAAACATGAGGACATAAAAAACATTTAACCCCTGCTGTTCAAACAGGTGTAAACAGTACTTGACACTACAGAGGGAGGCCAAGTTGTAAATCGTATGTAGAATTTGGAAAACAACGATCGCACATCCAGCATTGAGAGGATTTCAGACGGTCAGTGGCCGCGTCTCAGACGGGAGGCGGCTGCCCCGCTGCCTGCATCCTCAGGAGCGAGCGCCCTCTGAAGGTCCTAACGGAAAAGGAACCTCAAAAGGCAACGAGTTCGGGACGTGCTCTGAAGGCAGGTTGACATCACTGAGAAGTAACGCGATTACTAGCACGTTAGCGGGCTAGTTCACGGAAAGCGCAAAATTTTAAACAAGCTCCTCTGTTGCCACCGCAAATGGCGCTTTGCTGTTTTCAGCTGCCATTATTTTAACAGAAGAAGCCCAACGTAATTGCAATGAACTGTGGGATATCTTACCCGGTGAAGGATACATCTGATGCTGCCTTCAAATTTAACCACAATAAACCACCGTATATGAACAGGTTTTTTGGGACATGCCTACAGTGACTATGCCGCCCTCTAAGGCAGCTGACTTCTGTTTGAGATGCAGCCAGTGTTTCCTTTGCATGCGTTTTAATAAACTACTGTCTTGTAAATGTACTTGTTTATCCATGAAATGCAACTTGGCAAATACACTTTTTTCATTGGGAACTATTTTGGGGTTTGCTTTTCGAGTGATCCAATGGAATACTGCTTGATACATTTCTGAATGAGTATTTGAGCAATGAACATTTCTAAATTTGCAAATGCATTTATAATCATTAAATATTATGTTGGAATAAAAGCAATTGTTGAGTCAGAATGACACATGAGAACATTAATGCTTTATTAGGACCTGTATTTATACACTATATCCCTGGCCCTTTCTATTCATAGGTATTTAATTTGTTCACTTCCCAGTGACAACCCATTGTTAATAAGGATATAAATACTTTGCTGAAATATATTTGATGGCTTTGGCTTGGTTACTGAAACGACAGGTAGTCTAAAAATGTCTTGATGAAGTGATTTTTAAAAACTGGCATAGTGCAATAATCTACTCTGGGTACAGTATATAATAGAATTAATTTTGGAGCCCTTGCAGTGTCATACATTAGCACTACCTAATTTCAAGTTTGTTTTTTTCCCCTCTCCTTTCAGATGAGGCCTTCCAGAATACAGATAGACCCAATTTTCACTTGGCATTTCATAAAAGCATAAATATTCAAAATGTAAATGAATTGTGCTCCTACTCCAGCCACTGAGTTTAAGAACAGAGGTGTATAAATCTGAAGAATTCAGTACGCACATTCATAAAAGATCCGCACTGAACACTTCAGCTAAGACGAGGCTAGGAAGTCGTGACAGGAAGTCATCACAGGTGTATACGCTGATTACAGAGGAATCACCAATCAGAGCCTCTATTCTCAGGCAGGAAGTCATCACAGGTGTATACGCTGATTACAGAGGAATCACCAATCAGAGCCTCTATTCTCAGGCAGGAAGTCATCACAGGTGTATACGCTGATTACAGGGGAACCACCAATCAGAGCCTCTATTCTCAGGCAGGAAGTCATCACAGGTGTATACGCTGATTACAGGGGAACCACCAATCAGAGCCTCTATTCTCAGGCAGGAAGTCATCACAGGTGTATACGCTGATTACAGACGAATCACCAATCAGAGCCTCTATTCTCAGGCAGGAAGTCATCACAGGTGTATACGCTGATTACAGAGGAATCACCAATCAGAGCCTCTATTCTCAGGCAGGAAGTCATCACAGGTGTATACACTGATTACAGACGAATCACCAATCAGAGCCTCTATTCTCAGGCAGGAAGTCATCACAGGTGTACACGCTGATTACAAAGGAACTACCAATCAGAGCCTCTATTCTCAGGCAGGAAGTCAGTGACTACTTCTCCGGTGGCAGCAAATCCAGAAAGTAAAATGCACTTTAAATAGAAATGCACTGAAACCTTATATTAATTTGTTAGATTTACTGTGCTGAGTTAAATACGTATTGTAGTGTGGTGCCCAGAACCCCTCAGTACTGTGTGGTTTTATAGAATCCCAAAAAAAAAACTGTTAAGCACTTAAGACTTACCTTTCTCCGGCATGAAAGTAAAATGTAGTAAGTTAACCATATAAATATTAGAAAGCCACAATGTGTATTTTCAGTGAGACTCAGACTCAGCTTTAGTAGTGCCCAAAAAACTAAAATATAATCTCTCTTTCCTTTATAGTGATGTGTATCAGTGCTTTAGACGGCACAACCCCCTGCATTTGATCTGATCCCACATGAGAAGAGAGACAGAAAAGAAAGCATAAGGAGATCATTCCGATGAATGCAGGCTAAAGAGCGGCATATCTGACTGCTCCAATCCTTCCAGGTCTTTCCCTGAAACCTCCACTGCAGGTGAGCAGTTCTATTCATAAGTGATTATCAGTGGGAGATTAATCCTGCCGCTTCCTCGCTCCGCAGTCTCATCTACATAAGGAAGGCAAAATTTAAGTTCCTGTCTTTTCTTGCATCACTTCCAGGGGTAATCCACCATTCTAGCTGCCAGCACATTCCTTCCTCTGGTACACCGATGTCTGGCTACAGAATTATAGGATGGTAATATATGGCTCGGCATTCTCCAAATGCTAAGGGAGAGATCGATAACTTCCCATCCGTGTCTGCTCCATAACCGCTCCCTTGCCAGTCCTTAATACTGTCAAATGTTCTCCCCTGAACATATTGTGAGTGTATTATTTTTTATTTTTTGACAGCGTATAACTCAGGCAAAATGCAAACGAATGGCTTTGGCGCTTGTTCTCTCTCTTAAGGGAGACTTAACTGTTTAACTACTGCAGTCTTCACTCTTATTTTTTCACCGCGATGCATGGACTGATCGCAGTTTATTTTTCATCTTGGTTTCGCTTACACTTTCCTGTTTTTAACTGCAGACTGCTGTCTGTTCAACTTGCTGGATTAAGGGTTTTTAAAAACTGCTGTCCACAGTAGATTCCTTCATCAAGAAAACAAAAGTAAGAACAGAACATACAGGTGATATGTTTGCAATACATCTAACTATATGCTGTTAAAATTGTGCGGGCAGTATTTACCCCTAACTGAATACATTTACCCTGAGGTGAATTATATTTTAAAAACTGTCCATAGTCCCTATCTGTCATCAGAAAAGCTGTTGACAAACCCAACTGAATGTTGTCTTTGACCAAAACTGACTTGAATCTTGATTTCTCATGCTATTATTCTCTGAACATTGGGTTGTAACATTATAAGGGAATTGTTTTACTTCACAACTTTCAGAACTTCATGTCAGGTTAGGTATACCCCTGCCGTTGCCCTTGACAAAGGCACTGGACTCAGAACTTGCAGGCATTGCACTGTGGCTGCCCCACTGTTCCTAAATAGTTAGGATGAGTCAAATACAAGGGACAAATTAACCTTTGTATTACCTTTCATAGTATTGACAGTTCTCCCATCATGAGGCTGTGTTTTCTACCCCCGCGCCTATTCATTATAGAAAGGCTCCTTTGAAATTTTAGAAATGAGCAAATTATTGATAGCGTTAGCCACAAGGCAGCTATGCAGTGCTGCATGCCACAGTGCTGTGAGACTGAAGCTTCTCGAGAGTAAAACGGGAACATTTGTGATTGAACATTTTTGTGAGTGCTGGCATTTCTTTCATTTCTAAAATTTCATTCTCGCTTCAACAACCAAAAAATCTTTTGAAAACTGATTTCAGTCTGTAGAGCACACCTCATATCCTCCAATGGGTTCCTTGCCGATTGTTCTTTCAGGGGGATTTTTTTTTAAAGGCCCTTTGCATTGGGGCCGAAGGAGGTAGGCGGGAAGGGGGTGGGGGTTAAACAGTTTCCTGTGGCTGAAGAGAAGGAAAGGGGGGGGGGGGGGGTAGGGGGCTTATGGTTCCTCACCTTGTGGCTGAAGGGGTGGCACTCGTCCCCCTCCACACCTTTGGGCGTGCACATGCGCAGCCCCCGCAGCCAGAGGCTAACTGCGCAGCAGGTCCCCATGCCACACTGCACGTCTCTCTCACACGCCTGGTGAGGGGAACAGACAGAGAGAAAGAAACATTCAAAATCACATTAAAACTCTTTCTCTGCTTATTTATTAACGACAGTGCGACTGATTAGGGTTCCTGCTCAGCAGATTCATCACGTCAAGAAGGTGTTCCCAAACGTAAATATGTATTTTACTTTGGTCAGTTATATATTTGAAATGCCTTAACTCTTTAGATGCTAGTAAAATGGGAAAACATTCCTGAAAATCCCTGAGATTAAAAAAAAAGCGATTAACCATAACATATGACCGAAAAATTTTCTTCTGAATACTGGTGAAAATAGATGCTTCTTTTAAAATGAGCAACAACCTGCAGGAATAGTGTCTGCAGGGTAAGAGTCTTTCAAATATTGATTTGTCCCAGGTTTGCCTATATCTATGAAGTTTCAATGCTTTTGTAACACCTCTGACCAAAAGAAAACTGCCAAGTTAGAGAGAGTTAGAGAGTGCGTTAAGTCCACCCCTATACCCAAATCAATTTGAATCTAAAGGAACATGCTTCTCTAGGCCATCAATCTCTAGTTTTATAAAAATGATGTTCTGCTTTTTGAATGTTTGAACTGGAACCTCGTGAGAAATGCAGTATTGTGCAGGAACAGATGTGGTGTGATCAAGGTATCATTTGGCTCTTCTCGGGTTAAGAGGCCAGCTTAGAGAAATGGCCGCTGTGTCACTTATGGATATGGAATATGCTGCAATATATTGTAAATATGTGGACTTCATATATATGATAAATATATTTGACACCAGTTTAGCTTCATACATAAACATAATGCAGCATCTAGAAGGGGTAATAATTTGTTTATCTGCCCATATATTGTTTAGGGTCTTGACCTTGTATGTTATTTCCATATATTTTCAGGATATATTACATTTATGCAAGTAGTTTCCCATCTGACTTGAAATATAAAATAGGACTTTTGAAAACTAAAAAGGGGAAGCAGCTGCACAAAAGACTGTGTCCCAGAATCTCTGCTTTTATAACCTACAATCCGTGAGTCACCGCTGTTCATTCGAAACTCTTTGAGGAGCAGCAATCAAGAGAGAACATATTCTGTTTTGACCTTCTCTTTGATTCGCCCATTGTACCGTGGATCAAGACATCAGCTGAAATCTCAAGATGATATGATCCAACCTTCTCAACTGACAAGAGGCTGAAAAAAAAATGTGTCAGGTATCAAAGGTGGCCATTTGAAAAGGCAGAACAAGTTCCTTTCAACACTTAGTTATTACACTGTGTCATGTCGCCCTGTTTCACCTTCTTTTGAGATTCTGTTCATTTTCAATTTGTTCGTTTCACATTTGTTATTATCTCCTATCCCTCTCCCAGAACAAAACCAAAAAGGAAAAAAAAACCAAGTAAATAGATCCTATTCAAATACCTGAATATTTTTACGACTTCTCGCTAACTGGCCATATCCTACTTGAATGTGAATTAAAATAGCCCATGCATCTAGATGAGTTGCATGAAATCATTTACTGCAGTGAAGAACTGACAGAGACTGAGCCGTATCAGATCCCACTCAGATCCTATTACTACGCAAAGGGACTTTATGAAACACATTATAATGATAAAATAACAAAGTGATTGTGATGGCTGCTGGTTGCAAAGCTGACCGCCACCATTTTAATTGAGTCAAAGCCAAAGATTCCATCTTTAATTCAGGATGATAATGACAGAAAGCAGGGGGATTGTTTTGACAAGAACAGCAACCCAGTCCAAAATCATTATTTTGAGACAAAACGCATTATTATTGACTCAGAAGAGTTATAGCTGAGGGAATAAGACATGTACTTACAATATAGACAGACAGCCTTGATATGTTTAATCACTGACTGCATTAACATTTACAATACCATGAACTATCATTCATTTTTCATGTAGCCTACTATTAAAGGGATAGAATTAGCAGTGCATTGACTACCAGATGGTGAAATTTCAGATTGAATTTTCATTGTATTTTATTTAATAATATCCCAAAGTTTCGTACTGCTGTTGCAGAATATCCGTTTTTATTTTTAAAGCCATGAATGTGGCAACCATGTAATTCACCAACTTCACCCCGAGAATCCACTGGCATTGCTTGCATCTCTTCCGGGCAGACGTTTCTCAGATGACACGAGGGAGCTAGGTAACGCAAATCACTAGGTAAATATTGCGTATTACGTAGAACTGGTGATATTACCGTGTCAAATACTCACTACGCACTTATGCAAAGGCTCTGACAATGCAATGTCAAAAAAAAAAATTGGCTTGAAAAAGAATGCCAATTTTAAAAAATGGGGAAATCAACTGAATCACTATCATACTAACAAATCCTTCCAAACATGAATGGCCAGTAACTCTGCACTCCTATAGAGTTTAAAACACCATACGTCAGGCTGACATGAAATAAAAAAATCCATCCCCCCTATTATGAACCCACCCATTTTTTCTTTCGACATCCATTTCTAATACCACACCAAGCCAAATTATGACTTTATTCACTTAAATCTTATTTTAACCATACAAGAAGAGACAGCCCATCAGCCCCCCTAGCAACTAACCTTATCTCTCCCCTCCTACTAAACAATAATAATAATGATGCTTATAATAATTATAATAATATTCATCGTCATCATAATAATTTATATAGTACCTTTCATGCACAGATGCAGCCTAAGGAGCTTCACACTTTAAAAGTGATTTCGAAAAGAAAAGGGAGACCAAACCAAGAAATTCTGGCAGATTAAACCTACATCGACATTCAACCTTGCGGCGAAACAGAGAGAGAGAAGAGAGAGAGCGAGAGAGTGGACGGAGGAGAGCGGGAACTCTCTCGCTTCAGCGCTCTTCCTCGTGCAGACTCACCCCTGTGATGACCGCACCCCTGGAGCAGCTGAGAGACACCAGCAAGGCGGAGAGGAGAAGGACCCTGGTCATGGCCGGAGCGAGGATGATGAAGATGGGGGTGAGGAGAAGAGGTTCTCTCTGCTGGGGAATCCTCTGGTGTCGAGCCGCAGAAGTGTGATTACTCTCCCTGTCTCTCTCTCGCTCTCCCTCTCTCTCTCTGACCATGTGGGGTTCCTATGAATTCTCAAAGGAAGACTCTACATCCACACTCTCTTTATCTATCCTTTACTCCCCCCCTCCCCTCTGGGTAACCCCCGCCCCCCAACCCCACCACAGTTCCCTGCATCTTTCATTCAATGTGACACTGAACTTTTTGGAGCTGTAAAGGGTTCATCTCCATGTCCAAACTTATGAATGACTCATCTCCGCTGACAAAAATAGCCAATTGTCCAATATACTCACCAGTTTTCCAAAACTGATCAATATATGTGAGTAATATCTGATCAGGCCAGCACAGTACCACTGCACACGCACTACATCACAGTGATTATAACTATGCAAAATCAGAAGTGAATGGTAGCTGAATAGATTGTGGTTGGGTGATTTGGAAAAACACTTAGTTTGAGAAAGCTTAATGACAAATTGAGACGATTAATTATGGAGGATTTCCAATATCAGCTTTTGATCTGATTGAATTATCTCATGCACATAACAGAGTCAACTATTGTCCAGCTGTACTAAGAACAAAGAACTACAATAACCAAGGCTAATGTGAAAAAATGCGTGATTCAATCTGCTTGATATGTGATAAGCAACCATGGAATTCAGCCATGGATGTGACTCTTAACTGAGTGGAATTGCCAAGTGTGGCATCATTAGAATGGACAAACATGCCCTGGTTACTGATTCACACAACACAGACGATGGTCAGCGTGTGGCCAAGACGATTGCTGCAATGTCTTCCCACCCAGTTCACTTGTGCACATTTTTATTACAACAGGAAAATAAAGAAAAATAATCCAGCGTCAAACTGAAAGAAATCCATGCTTATTTCAGCGTGCTAGTCTTTGGATCTGGGAACAAGTGACTCAGGCAATTTGAAACTTATCGACATGGTACATTTATCTGAAACGAATATGATCTTTTCGTGCGCTTTATCGCTAGCATGACAAGCAGTTTGAATGAGCACACCTTTCTTAATACAAAAAATGGAACAGTTCACTAAGGGTTCATAATTATCGCTGAACTCCAACCTTTTTTTTTGCCCAGTCTTCTACTGCACTGTCTTTAATAGCTGTTTAAAAAGTTATGGTTTTCTCACTCCGGTGTCTCTGAAAATGATGGATGTTAAAGGTCATTATTCCCCCCGTTGTTCCATTATTGGACAATAATGGATGGCTGAGTCACGGGCGGGGCCGAAAATGAATCACCTGTTCTGCGATGCCATTGGCTGGCCTTTAGCCGGCTCAAACAGGCTTTCTCTGTAACTAATTGGACAGCCCAACTCATCACTTGCGGCCACCCCGTTTTAGCCATCGAGTTCTATAGAAGAATACGGCGGCCCTCGAAAGAAATTAGCTATAACTTATATAACCAATTTTCTGTTGGCAACATGAATCGTTGGAAAGTATTGCTGGGACACAGTAAAGATTTTGGGCTTTGCAGTACATCTAGGTAAGGAGGAAAGGACAAATCGAAGAGGTATGTAACATTGCAGGTGAATGCTACCTGTCTTACTGCCTGGTGATGGGAGAGAGAGGGTTAATACCAGGGATGTGCTATGAGCATCTAAGACGTTAGCCCAAATCCTGACACGCGCTCCCCCGCTCCCCTCCTCTGTCGGTCGCCGCGCGTCTCTCTCTCTCTCCAGTCCGTGAGGCGGAGGGCAGGGAGCCGTGGTGATGGGCGGGCTGATTTAGAGGGTGATGTAAGAGTGCGCTTGGCCAGGGTTAGTCAGCAAGACGTAACGGTGGCTGCCCGGCGGATGATGGATTTTTCGGTCGACACCCTCGACCACATAATTGCATTATACATTTTCACCACATCAGCAGATCTTTCAAGCCCCCTCAGTCTCAAAGCACAGGCAGAGCATAATTCCTCAAGATCAGGTGGGATGTGTGTGAGTGTGTGCGTGCGTGTGTGCGTGCGCGTACGTGCGTGCATGTTTTCGTGCATGTGTGTGCGTGCATGTGAGTGTGTGTTTGTGTGTGTGTGCGTGCATGTATGTGTGTGTGAGCATGTGTGTATGTGTGTGTGTGTGTGTTTGTGGTGAGTTTATGATACACCTTGGAAAAAAACTCCAGGCCAGAGGGCCGAAGTTACTGGTGGCAGGCTTAAGTGAGCAATAATATCAAGACTAATGGTGTGCTTTTAGCACTAATAAAGAGCCCCTGCTGCACTCAGATAAGAACTGCTAAACCTTGTTTAACACTGAACAGTTTTCTGCATACACACCAGACCCGGGTAATACACCTGTCCGCTGATTACAATAAGTAGTTCTCCTGTCATGCTGAAGAGTTATGCTAATTAGAATCGGCTGGATTAGTGCATGGTGGTGGAGCGAATACATGGTCAGTCTTTTTTACTCTTTGCAGCCGGGTTACCCACCTCTGGTCATTTTTAGGTGCTGGTACAACTTAAAAACAATCCCGCGGATCCATGTGAATGTCTAGCAAACAAAAGTTTCTAAAGTTACTAAATATAACATCATATGAAACATTTATTTAATTCTGAATACTGGTGAAAATATTTTTTTTCTTTTCTTTTAAAATTGTCAATAATCTGCAGGTATTTCATTTGTGTCTAAAGGGTTAAAATAAAGTGCATGACGTGGGTCTGGCATATACTGTACTAGCATTCCTCAACAAACCACTCGGTCCCTGCCCGTTTTCTGCCATGGTCTGAAGACGCATCTCTTCAGACTGTACCTGAATTAACTCTAACACTAGTCAGCAGGGTCTTCCCACTCTTATCGCATGTATTCTTCCATCCTGATCCTCTAGCACTTTCATATTACACTTGTATCTTCATCCAGCACTTATATTGCACTTGTGTCGTCATCTTGATGTTGCAGGTCTATCATATCTTGTCACCATGACTCATTCTAGTTTGACTTGTCATAACTTTCGGACCTAGACTATGCTTACTGTGTGAACTGGACTTGAGGTTCATGGCTACTGTTACATAGTGAGTATTGTACCTTATTGGACCTGTGTTCTGTATTTGTCCAATGATCTTTGTTATGTACTTATTCTCACTTTCGATAAAAGAGTTTGCTAAATAAATGTAATATAATGTTATATTCCCAGATTGTTATCCTTTTAATTATTTATGACTATTTTGCAATCATTTATCCCACATATTTAGAACAGGACTTAAAAACCCATAAAAAAGCATGGAGGAGCAGGACACATATATGAAATTATATATATATATATATATATACATAAAAACAGACATGTTTTTTTGTTTTGTTTTATGAGCCAATTAGAAGGGAATTAAAAGAAGAGACCAGCATCACACACATTCACTTCAATTAATGGCTTCTTTATATAGGCAACATACAAGACCACCATGTCACCACGGATATGGCACAATACTTTCCATTTATGGTTCTTAAACAGTGACTTAAACGGTTAAACATATTACTCACATACCTCCCTATTGATTGAAGAACCATGCTAAACTAATCCAAGACTAATTTGCTTTGGACTCAAGGAAAAGAGAGCGCACTGATGGCCAACAAGTAAATCAGCCAGCTGCAGCTGATCGATTCGGGGAAAGAGAAACAGGCAAGCTGAAATGGCTGATGTCAGCAGGAAACAGAGTGAGCACAGCCATGGCCAAACCTAAAGACAAAACAAATGGATAAATGTACCACCAATACAATCAAACTTTCTTAAAATTATCATGACAGCATTCAATGGAGTGGAGTTATTGCAATTACAATTCGATTTGTGCTGAGGATTATCATGCACCGCCGTTGCCCTGCCTCAACTAAGTAAGTTCTACAAGTTGGTCAAAGTTCAGGAGATGTCTTTAAAACATTTTGACATCATGAGGTGGAAGGTGCTATATTAACTCGATCCAAACAAGCGCCTCGTTGATAGCCCTTGATGGGTTCAGCCATTTTGATGTTCACGAATCTGTCCTCTCTCATCCCTACCTGGCGCTATTATTCATGCGGCTTGCTGGTGTTCAGAGTGGGGAGACAGGAGAAGAAGGCATGTCCAGGCTCGTGCCGCCATACTGCAAGGTATGCCATGCAGCACAATTCTCTCCTCTCTGTCGTTCAGCTTGTCAGGAGGCCACCTGTCAATCCCAACACCTGACGTGACAAAAAAAAATATCAAAGTGTTTCCTGAGTTATGAGCTACAACCAAATGCATTTTGGCAGCAGGCTGTTTTTCCCCTCTTATTTCCTATGCAAGATGACGTCATCTGAGGGAAAACTGCGCAATAAATATCAGCTGTTGGTCCCATCCAGTAATATTCATTAGCATACAGCTACACACAGCCTGCTGTTATTAACAAAGCTGTTTCTCAAGTAAAAACATTTTTCAAACTTCATCTAACACGTACAAATGGCTGGAATTTAATGCCTGCTATATATGAAAAAATGGAAAGATTTGTATCATTCTTGCATGATTGTTATGATTTATTTGGAAAAGCAGCTCCTTTCAAAAAAAAAAAAAACACAAAGCACACTGATATCAGACTTAGTAGGAAGTATCTTTTGCAGTCATACTCCCAATAAATGAATGGAATTTAAATAAACCTGCTGTTGCCACAAAGTAGTCTGTTTAAATGCTATACATCCTGTCCTCTGCTTCAAGAGTAAATAAGTTCATGTGAAAACAAACAAAAAAAAACCTAGAAAATGAAATAAGAAAAACTGGAAAGTAAATAAGAAAGCAAAAATGAAAAAGCAATAGCTTGGAAAGACATGGGCCAGAGTCAAATCATTTGAATATGTTACTATATATTTGCCAAAGCAATCTATAAGATAAGGTGAACTGTTTGATGAAAAAATAAAAATGCTCCAACAAAATTTGAGATGAAAATATATGTGAATACAGTATTATCCTGACAGCAAAATCTCAAAAGATCATAAAACCATAGAGATGCAGACTTGAAAATATCCTCAATAACATCACACATAGCAATCCAGGTATCATGGCCACTGCACACTGGTTTGTCCTATGAAAGTTCATTTCTAATAATAACTGAATGTCTTTCAGGATCCTGCATTAATGCTTACTGTGCACTAATTTACCTGCACTCACAGGCAATTGGACATGCAAGGAATATTCCCCACTCTCTGCCCTATGTAATATTCTGCACTCCCTGCCATAAATAAACGTTTTTGTTCACAGATGCCACCTATCGACCCCATAAGATCTGAAGTACTTCAGAATGTAGAGTAGTCTGAATTATTTTTCCTCACACTTGACTGGCTGACCACCTCCCTCTTGCGCAGTGCACCTTATTGGTCCTGTTAGCACCTAAGGGGTTAATCCGACCCCAGAAAGCTTAGCTGGAGCAGAATCCCTGGGAGCCGCGCAGTAAAACGGATTAAGTCTTTGCAGATGAGGCCGAGAAGGAAAGGCTTCACTGAGGACAGTAAAACAAAAGGATGATGGAGCCGCTGGTGGTTTATTAAGGCTATAGATCAAGAAGAAGGGGGAGAGTAAGTGTAAATGTGCCAAGCCCCGTAACTAATGGGAATAGCTGTGGACAACTGAGAACTATAAACTAAAATACAAAATAATTACATTGATTTATCATGCCTGCAATTCTGAACTAATGGCTGGGTATTTTATAAGTGGAAGACATATGTAACAAATGAAAGAACGTGCATTATACATACAGTGGAGTCCATAAGTATTTGAACAGTGACACAATTTTAGTTGTTTTGGCTCTGCACTCCAATGCATTAGATTTGAAATGAAACATTGAATATGAGGTTAAAGTGCAGACTGTCAGCTTTGAGAGTATTTACATCCATTTCAGATGATCCATGTAGGAATAACAGCCTTTTTATACATAGTCACTCCATTTTAGTGGACCAAAAGTTATTTTTCTAGTATTTTTTTTTTTTTTTTTTGGCTGCTCAGCTGTTTCATGGCCAGCTATGTGTGATTGCATCATTAATTCATGCACAAGAAAGCTAACAAAAGGTCTAGAGATGATTTGAGGCATGGAATTTGCATTTTGAGTCTGCTGCTGCTGTCTCTCAACATGAGGACCAAAGAAGTGTCATTGCCAGTAAAGCAGGCCATCGTGAGGCTGAATAAATTGATCGGAGACATAGCCAAAACATTGGGTGAGCTCAGAAATAGCAAATAACCTGGTAAACCCACAGAAGAATACTTTCGGTTGCGAAGAAAAAACGATTTTCATCCATCAAACAGATCAAAAACACTCTCCCACATGTATGCATAGATGTTTCAAAGAGCACCACAAATAAAAGCCTACGCCAGCATAACCTCAGAGGGTTCACTGCAAGATGCAAACCACTGGTACACCACAATAACAGAACGGCCATGTTAGAGCTTGCTTTCAAAAAAAAAAAAAAGTGCAAAAAAAAAAACTGTAGCGTTCTGGAACAAAGTTTTATGGACAGTTGAGACAAGTAATAACCTGTACTGTAGGCGATGGAAAGAGGAAACTGTGAAGAAGGAAAGAAACTATTCATGATCTATTCAAGCATAGCACCTCATCTGTGAATCATGGTGGAGGTAGTGTTATGGCTTGGACATGTATGGCTGCCACTAGAACTGGCTTGCTTGTCTTCAGTGATGATGTGACAGCAGCGGGGTGAATTCTGAAGTGTACAGAAACATCGCTTCAGATCCAACCAAATGCCTTAAAACTCATTGGATGGCACTTTACCTTGCAGCAGGATAATGACCCCCAAAGATACTGCTAAAGCAAAGATATTTCAGGGCCAAAGAGATTTCAGGGCCAAAAAGTGGCCAAAAATGTTCTTGACTTGACAAGTTAATCAAACCCGAATCCAACTGAGCACGTGTTTCACTCGCTGAAGACAACACTGAATGCAGAAAGGGCCCTGAAACGAACAGGAACAGAAGATGGCTGCCGTCCAGTCCAGGCAGAGCACTGCCAGGGAAGACACTCAACAACATCTGTTTATGGGTCGCAGACTTCAGGCAGCTGTTGAATGCAGAGGATTTGCAACCAAACACTAAATTCGACAACTTAATTATTATTTATTTAAGATTATATTGTTATTTAAGGTTATGCTTATTTATCCTATTACTTTTGGTACCCTAAAATGAGGGGGCTAAAAGGGCTTCAATTCCTACACAGATCACCCTATATGTATGTAAATGCCCTCATATTAAAGCTGACAGTCTGAAATTTAACCTCACATTCATTGTTTCATTTCAAATCCAATGCGCTGGAGTACCATAGCCGGAAAAAAAAAGGGTGTGTCCAACGGTCCAGCTGCTTACAGACCGTGCTGTACAGAGGCAAACCCTTAAATCTGAAGCCACTCTGGTCTTCCATATCAGACTCAGGGGCTGTGCCTGTATCCTTCCGAGTAAAGAATCAGGTGAAGGAGGAATCCAGTTTCTTAAACCACTTCGGCCATTTGTGAAGAAATTAGTCACCTTCTCAACTGCAGGGGGCAGGTTTGCTGCCTGTTCATTAAAGTCCTAACACACTTAACAATTTACCTTATCACTGTTTATAAATCAAGAATGACCTTAAACTCAAGAACTATATATTCTACTATGCTGAAGCCTACACTACAAGGACATTTAATAAAAAAAATTAAAAAAAAACATTTTTCACTGCAACATGTCATTCAAGACTCTAATTATGTCAGAAAAGTACTTCAATTTTTTCTGCCTCAGGTCTGAGAAGGTTATAAGACTGTCAGACTTTTAAAGGAGCAACCCATACCACAAAGAATTACATTTCCTATTTGAACTGATGTGTTTCCTGAAAGAGAATTGTTTTTTTAGCTTCTAGGTTCCCAGGTGGGCTAATCCTGCACTCTTGAGCCAGGCACTTTACCTGAAGTGCTCCAGTAAATATGTAACTCTTTAAATTGATTCTATAAAAAAAGGATGTGATAATCGTGTCTGGTAAGTGCCTCAAATGTAAAATGGCCTTTTAGGCAGTGTGGTTATAATGGATTGTAGGCATATATCTTTGACATATCATTGCGGATATGTGACATAATATGCATAATAAATAATGTAATACATTTATAATGTCCAGATTTGTTCTGTTCAAACTCTCCAAGGCATTGAATCAGGGTTGGTAACCATCACATATATAAAGGACACATCATGAAAAGGTTATATTATCTAATGAATGTGTAGCTCTGTCCTGTCAGAACTAAGTCAGTGATTCCCCAATGGGCCTCTCAAATGGCTTGGTTGGCAAAGGTGTGCCACTAGAGCACATGCTGAGCCAAATGTCCACACATTGTCATTTTGAACTTCTCTATAATATAGTCACTCAGCACGGAGAAAGCTCTTTAGCCTAACCAGTTTGGCTCGGAGCTTTGCAATTGGCCAAATATGTCAGGGATTGAGCCGAGGTAAAGCAGGGCAGTCTTCATCCAGCTGGGATGGGCTAAGCCTATTGGTCAGGGTTCCTCAGCTCACTGCTATCCCAGCACCCCCTGGCTAATTTTGCCAGGCAGTAGAGTACAATTGTGATGGTCACCACCAGTGTAAATCTGTGTGCATGTGTTTAAATGAAATTAATTACAAAGAGTATCATCTGAAATTGTTTCACAGTACTTGAAAAATATTCTATGCATGGAATCTTTTTTTCCATGGGGAGCAGAGGCTAAGAATGAATCCGTAATTTTAGCTTTTAGACAGTCTATATATACTTGAGAATGGAAAAGCAAAAATTAATAAATAAAGAACAGAACATTTTGAAATTCATACCCCTGGGAGTGTGACATATCCTCTGACGATTGCCTTTTCACAAGCATGAAAGACTGTCTAGGGCTCGTACAATGGAGGGGCCGTGATTGTCCCGCACCCAGCCCTCCCCCCCCCCCCCCTCCGCCCAACAGTATCACTGCAGTGCCCACGCTGCACAGATCCCTGATAAGAGCTCACAGCCCACCTCAGTCCTGATGCTCTCCAATGCCGCTGTCATATGAATCTCAGCAGCCCTTTCAAAATCAATCCATGCACCACGACCAAAGATACCACAGACAACTGATATTGTTTAGCTCCAAAGGCGAACACTGACCTTTCGACAGTCTGAAGAAAGCCGAAGTCCTGTTTCAGGCCTTATGTCCACTTGGTGTTCAAGCTTTTAATTTTCCCAAATCCAAACTGAATTACATGCAGAGGTAGTCGGCATTGGATCTGAATGTAAACGCTCAAGCGTGTGCCTTCTCCTGCCTCTAACATTCTGTTGATGAATTACATCCCATAATATTCATGTAGAAGTCACAACACACCCTATTTGTAGAGCTGCTCATCGGGTCAGAAGGAACGCTGAGCTCAAGGACTCCGTTCGAAACTCACGGAGTCCAACATGCAGCCTTATGTAAATTATGTGTGAATGAATGGCCATATGTGTTGGGCAGACAGAGATCTCATTCGTGAGCTACATCTTATGTGGCCTAAAACAGGGCCTTGCAGATCAGGCTGCAATAAAGTAAACAGTGAAAATATTGCTCGTGCACAGCAAACACTTAGCAACCTGCACGTAGCAAAGAATTTTGCTATGCTGAGGGGTGCTTCTGGTGGACGGGAAGGAAACCTCCCTTTCGCCCATTCCTACAGCAGTCTGTCACGCTGTATATTGATTCTAAATGACATTAAGTGGGTGCAGATGAAAGCCATTTTTTCACCAAGACATTTGAAAGCAGCTGCACTTGGCCAATCTTGACAAAGAGCACAGGGGAGCGCGGACATGTCTGATCCATATTCCACTCTTGAGTTATAATGCTCGGCATCCCGCGGATCTGAAAAGGCAGCCATTCTTCAGCTCTGAAACCGCGCTCTCCTCAGCTTCAGCCGTTAATAACTCATAATGTGGAGAACTGTGTTCTTCTGCCACTCAGTCCTACTGTATATTCTAGTTCTACTGTATATTCTAGTTCTACTGTATATTCTAGTTCCACTGTATATTCTAGTTCCACTGTATATTCTAGTTCTACTGTATGTTCTAGTTCCACTGTATATTCTAGGTCTACTGTATATTCTAGTTCCACTGTATATTCTAGTTCTACTGTATATTCTAGTTCCACTGTATATTCTAGTTCTACTGTATATTCTAGTTCCACTGTATATTCTAGGTCTACTGTATATTCTAGTTCTACTGTATGTTCTTTCAAGACCATTCTACCCACTGAAGCTATCGGTTCTACTGGCAGCCATAATGTTACGACCGCTCGTAAATCATAAGGGACACAAACCGGTTTAAAAAATAACCAAAAAGAAATGTATTAAAGATACAACAATATTACAAAGTGTATGATAAGGTACATAAGGCTAAATAAATTAATATTAGCAGCCTAAATGCAAATGCGAGCATATGGATGCCAAAAAGGACGTTTGTGTGGAAGGCAGGGAAGAGAGAGAAAATGGCCACCATTTACAATGGCCATCGCCGTAGTTTTGAGAACACCATGTCCTGGCACAGGTGCTCATCAGTGACACTGATGACCCTCGAGTCTCTCAGCCGGTCTCTGAGATGAAAGCCAAAAAGAATACCAGAGGACCACTGGTCTAAAGAGGCCAGGTTATGGGAATTCTGAAGACTGAAGAATCCTGAGGAGCGCACATGACGCAAGGTTTTGGTTTCTGAAGTCAGGGTCAGTGGTGTTTTGCCAGACGGTGGGTGAGGAGGTGGGACCCCAGAGCATGGTATGGCCCCCCATTTGGCTCCTGGATGGCTAGAACCTGTAGCAGCTAGAGCTACACGATACTGCAAATCGCAATCTTTTTAAGCACAATAAGAATAACGGCCACCGTGGGGCGTACAGGCAATCTCGTCTTTTTTATCTTTAATCAGCCCTGATGCGGTAGTAAACATGCAAGTGTTAGAGGTCATGTGAAAACCAGAGACAGAACATGACGGCTGTCACAACAATAATAATTATTAGTATTATTATTACCATTATTATTATTATTATAAATGTACTTGTAGAATGTTGTATAGGTCAAGGATCAAAGCTTTTAAAAAACAAAAAATGCAAGAAAAATACATTTAAAAGATTGGCTTAACACTGCACATTTCCAGGATGACTGCTTGAACATGATTATGCATATTTTACTTGAGGGTGTCATATTAAGTAGTTGTATATCTTACATGTCTGTTTTCAGTTTGGAAGGATTTACTTTTGAAATACTTTTGAGGGCGACATCTCAGATTGACTCAGTCTGAATTTACATGGTCAGGCCCAAGATTTAACACAGATAAAGGTGACACTGTCTCTAGTCAGTACCACGCGGTGTATCAGCTTGCGTAATGGTGATGAATAGCAGAAGCTCTGGCCAGTTTTGCTTACTCTGGCTAAAAGGTCGGTGACAGACAGTAGCTCAGGCTGCATAAACAGGCCATTTCAGTTCAAATAGCTGTGTGAAAAATGAGCATGTGTCTTTCTAATTGCCCTGCTATACATATGAAGATCTATGATGTTTTTAAAAGAGCACTACATTTGCAGTTACTTGGGAGATAAGAAAAGGATGGATATAATGCGAACGATGCAATAATTTAAATAAAAACATATTTGCAACAGATCTGCTACTTACCTAGATTAATGAAATTATTTGGCAATACTTTCATGGAAAGAAACACATGGCAATGAAACATTAACATGACTACTAGGAAGAAAGCTTTTTATATTAATGTAATTATAGTACTGTTATATTTCTATAATCAAAAAAGAGTGGCGACCTGTTGCTAATTGAAATTACAGCTCAGTTGAATATTATGCTGCCCTCAGGTCCAAACCTTCTCTTTTGAGGACAATAAAGCTGAGGATTTTCATTCAGATGGTGATTGCTGAAAGTTATTGCTGATTTAGTTATTTTTGTTAATTGGAAAATCAGACGTGTATGTTGAATTCCAGTAGTGTGGGACCGTCTCCACGGTGAGGTGCTTATTGAAATTATGGTGAGGCTGGCTCGCGAGCAGCATTAGGGCCCAAGTGATCCCGATCCTGAAACTAATAGGAACCGAATGCGTTGAGTAAAGACTGTGCCACACCGTCTGAGCCACTCTCGGAAAAACAAAGCGGAAACCCGGCGATGATTGAAGACACGGCTCAAATTCATTTTGCTCCTCAATTCAGGAGTAAGTCTCCTCTATGAGCAGTTCTGTTGCGCTTCCTTTGAATTCTAGCATGGTATTTATGGCTGACACCAGCGAGAGATCACGATACCCTCTTATATAGCAAGGAAGTCCTGTCCTATTGCTTTAGCCGATGAATGACAGATCCACTGGGTTCTCAAATATGGATTTGTTTTTGTGGGGTAGAGGCTGTGGCATTCGTTCGGAGCCATATTCAGAAATAAAGACGTGCTACTTACCTCTAAACTATAGGGCTCAACTGGATCACGCTTTGCATTCAGGGTGATGCGTTTTCTGTAGAGTGGCATTGGAAGCCCAGACTGACCACACAAGTGAGCCTTCTCCCTCAGGGAGTGAATACAGTTTGTTTCTTTATGTGCTTGTCAAGAATACATTTCTGACTACTCCAGCGGAGCTAAGTGTTGTGGGTAATCATGGCCGAGTGGTTGAGGCGATGGACTAGAAATGGACTAGAAATCCATTGGGGTCTCCCCGCACAGGTTCATTTTTATACTTGATTGCCTTCCACAAACATCTGCAGAAATGGCGTCAACGAACGCCTGTTTATCCAGTCAGGATGGCCGAGCGGTCTAAGGCGCTGCGTTCAGGTCGCAGTCTCCTCTGGAGGCGTGGGTTCGAATCCCACTTCTGACAGGAAATTGCAACCTTTTCCATTGGGAACAGATGGAACTCCTTCTCACCGACGCTCATTAGTACAGAACTGTTGATATTAAGATTAAAGGATTAAAAGCTATCAAATCCAAGCCATCGCTGTGTGGCATGGCTCATAATCCCACTTCTGACACTACCCTTACGCTGCAGTGACATATTGCCAATGTAGATGCTTTGTCTGACGCAGCAGGGAGGTAGTTTGCCCATTGGGAAGATGTCGCAGAAACTTCGCTATGCGTGGAATCAGATGTGTGCAAAAATTCTCAAAGAAAACATCATACCCTGGACAAACATTCATGTCAAAATTATGAAGCAAACATTTCTTACAGAGCAGAAAGACAAATATTTCATGGAAAAATATTGATTTCAAGAGAAAATTAAGACTTTTGAGATTTGAGTAAACATTAAAACTATTGAAAGTAATTTTCATTCTTTTATGCCTGTGCAAACTCTCTGTAGTCTTTCGTGCTTGATGATGTTTTCATTGATACTTTTCCCACAAAGCTGCTTCTGTAGCAGAGCCGAGGTAAGCAACATTGCCGCGACATCTTAGCGAATGTGCAAACTACCTCAATAAAAAGTTGAATAAAAAACTTAACTCTTGACTCAAATACATAACTAAACATGGTCTTCAATCAAGACCTCAAGTAGAATCAGGTGTCATAGTGCTGGGTTAAACAAAGACCCAACGCCCTTGCTGGCCATTTTCGGGTTAGAGTGGACACCCCTCCTTCATATGGATGCGTTTTTCTTTTTACGTAAGCGATACTCCATCCTGGTCCTGGACATCCACAGAGTATGCTGCTTTTTATTTTTCCTCGAGATCAACAACCAATTGAGACCCAAGATAGCAGGTGACCTGAGTTAACCGGTTACTCTACTAATTTAACTGATCAGTTATAGTGCTGCGCAAGTTCTGAGTAACAATGAAATCCAGCAAACCCTGTGGCTCTCTAGAAACCTACTGTGTTTAAGGTGAGGGGCTCTGTATCCATTGTGTCAAAGTGGCAGTTTTGTCCAAGTGGTTATGAAGGCGATGAACTAGAAATCCATTGGGGTCTCTCGAAAATTCCCTGAGATATCCACGGGAAGGCTTGAATCCTGACCATTTGGGGTAATGAGCTGTCCATATGATTGATATGTGTGGCCTCCCTCAGTATTCTGTAGAAATTATTTCAAGGAAATGCCAGTCTTCCAGTGAGAATGGCCTGTGTTCACGTCACGGTCTCTTGGAGTCCTAAGGTTTTAATCCCACTTCTGATGCTAATAGAGAACCATTTCCTTTGGATGCAGACCATGGCTCTTCTTAGCTGCAATAAGAGAAATGGTGGCGTTGCCTAGGACTAACTGAGACGATGGCTCAACTGGATCTTGCTCGGCATTCAGAGAGAAGCATTTCCTGTAGGCTGGGGTTGCAGTCCCATTCTGAAAATACAAGGTGAGCCCTTTCCCTCAGGTAGCGATTACCGCTTTTTTTCGGGACGTGTTTGTGCAGGATAACTTTTCCACCTCCGCATGGGAGTTTTAAAGACAGGTAGTCCTGTCCAAGTGTTTTACCCGATTAACTGCAGATCCTTTTGGTTTTCAAATACGGATTCGTTTTCGTTGGGTAGAGACTACGGCATTCGACCACGGCGGAAATAAAGACGTGCTACTTACCTCTAAAGTCTAGGGCTCAACTGGATCATGCTTTCCATTCAGGTTGTAGCGTTTCCTGTGGAGTGGCATTGGAAGCCCAGTCTGACCACACAGGTGAGGCTTTTCCCTCAGGGAGTGAATACAGGTTGTTGCTTGATGTGCTCGTCAAGAATACGTTTCTGACTACTCCAGCGGTGCTGAGTTTTGTGGGTAATCGTGGCCGAGTGGTTAAGGCGATGGACTTGAAATCCATTGGGGTCCCCCCGCACAGGTTCAAATCCTGTCGATTACGTGAATTATTTCATTTTTATACTTGATTGCCTTCCACAAACATCTGCGGAAATGGCGTCAACGAACGCCTGTTTATCCAGTCAGGATGGCCGAGCGGTCTAAGGCGCTGCGTTCAGGTCGCAGTCTCCTCTGGAGGCGTGGGTTCGAATCCCACTTCTGACAGGATATTGCAACCTTTTCCATTGGGAACAGATGGAACTCCTTCTCACCGACGCTCATTAGTACAGAACTGTTGATATTAAGATTAAAGGATTAAAGGCTATCAAATCCAAGCCATCGCTGTGTGGCATGGCTCATAATCCCACTTCTGACACTACCCTTACGCTGCAGTGACATATTGCCAATGTAGATGCTTTGTCTGACGCAGCAGGGGGGTAGTTTGCCCATTGGGAAGATGTCGCAGAAACTTCGCTATGCGTGGAATCAGATGTGTGCAAAAATTCTCAAAGAAAACATCATACCCTGGACAAACATTCATGTCAAAATTATGAAGCAAACATTTCTTACAGAGCAGAAAGACAAATATTTCATGGAAAAATATTGATTTCAAGAGAAAATTAAGACTTTTGAGATTTGAGTAAACATTAAAACTATTGAAAGTAATTTTCATTCTTTTATGCCTGTGCAAACTCTCTGTAGTCTTTCGTGCTTGATGATGTTTTCATTGATACTTTTCCCACAAAGCTGCTTCTGTAGCAGAGCCGAGGTAAGCAACATTGCCGCGACATCTTAGCGAATGTGCAAACTACCTCAATAAAAAGTTCAATAAAAAACTTAACTCTTGACTCAAATACATAACTAAACATGGTCTTCAATCAAGACCTCAAGTAGAATCAGGTGTCATAGTGCTGGGTTAAACAAAGACCCAACGCCCTTGCTGGCCATTTTCGGGTTAGAGTGGACACCCCTCCTTCATATGGATGCGTTTTTCTTTTTACGTAAGCGATACTCCATCCTGGTCCTGGACATCCACAGAGTATGCTGCTTTTTATTTTTCCTCGAGATCAACAACCAATTGAGACCCAAGATAGCAGGTGACCTGAGTTAACCGGTTACTCTACTAATTTAACTGATCAGTTATAGTGCTGCGCAAGTTCTGAGTAACAATGAAATCCAGCAAACCCTGTGGCTCTCTAGAAACCTACTGTGTTTAAGGTGATGGGCTCTGTATCCATTGTGTCAAAGTGGCAGTTTTGTCCAAGTGGTTATGAAGGCGATGAACTAGAAATCCATTGGGGTCTCTCGAAAATTCCCTGAGATATCCACGGGAAGGCTTGAATCCTGACCATTTGGGGTAATGAGCTGTCCATATGATTGATATGTGTGGCCTCCCTCAGTATTCTGTAGAAATTATTTCAAGGAAATGCCAGTCTTCCAGTGAGAATGGCCTGTGTTCACGTCACGGTCTCTTGGAGTCCTAAGGTTTTAATCCCACTTCTGATGCTAATAGAGAACCATTTCCTTTGGATGCAGACCATGGCTCTTCTTTGCTGTAATAAGAGAAATGGTGGCGTTGCCTAGGACTAACTGAGACGATGGCTCAACTGGATCTTGCTCGGCATTCAGAGAGAAGCATTTCCTGTAGGCTGGGGTTGCAGTCCCATTCTGAAAATACAAGGTGAGCCCTTTCCCTCAGGTAGCGATTACCGCTTTTTTTCGGGACGTGTTTGTGCAGGATAACTTTTCCACCACCGCATGGGAGTTTTAAAGACAGGTAGTCCTGTCCAAGTGTTTTACCCGATTAACTGCAGATCCTTTTGGTTTTCAAATACGGATTCGTTTTCGTTGGGTAGAGACTACGGCATTCGACCACGGCAGAAATAAAGACGTGCTACTTACCTCTAAAGTCTAGGGCTCAACTGGATCATGCTTTCCATTCAGGTTGTAGCGTTTCCTGTGGAGTGGCATTGGAAGCCCAGTCTGACCACACAGGTGAGGCTTTTCCCTCAGGGAGTGAATACAGGTTGTTTCTTGATGTGCTTGTCAAGAATACGTTTCTGACTACTCCAGCGGTGCTGAGCATTGTGGGTAATCGTGGCCGAGTGGTTAAGGCGATGGACTAGAAATCCATTGGGGTCTCCCCGCACAGGTTCAAATCCTGTCGATTACGTGAATTATTTCATTTTTATACTTGATTGCCTTCCACAAACATCTGCGGAAATGGCGTCAACGAACGCCTGTTTATCCAGTCAGGATGGCCGAGCGGTCTAAGGCGCTGCGTTCAGGTCGCAGTCTCCTCTGGAGGCGTGGGTTCGAATCCCACTTCTGACAGGAAATTGCAACCTTTTCCATTGGGAACAGATGGAACTCCTTCTCACCGACGCTCATTAGTACAGAACTGTTGATATTAAGATTAAAGGATTAAAAGCTATCAAATCCAAGCCATCGCTGTGTGGCATGGCTCATAATCCCAGCTTCTGACACTACCCTTACGCTGCAGTGACATATTGCCAATGTAGATGCTTTGTCTGACGCAGCAGGGAGGTAGTTTGCCCATTGGGAAGATGTCGCAGAAACTTCGCTATGCGTGGAATCAGATGTGTGCAAAAATTCTCAAAGAAAACATCATACCCTGGACAAACATTCATGTCAAAATTATGAAGCAAACATTTCTTACAGAGCAGAAAGACAAATATTTCATGGAAAAATATTGATTTCAAGAGTAAATTAAGACTTTTGAGATTTGAGTAAACATTAAAACTATTGAAAGTAATTTTCATTCTTTTATGCCTGTGCAAACTCTCTGTAGTCTTTCGTGCTTGATGATGTTTTCATTGATACTTTTCCCACAAAGCTGCTTCTGTAGCAGAGCCGAGGTAAGCAACATTGCCGCGACATCTTAGCGAATGTGCAAACTACCTCAATAAAAAGTTGAATAAAAAACTTAACTCTTGACTCAAATACATAACTAAACATGGTCTTCAATCAAGACCTCAAGTAGAATCAGGTGTCATAGTGCTGGGTTAAACAAAGACCCAACGCCCTTGCTGGCCATTTTCGGGTTAGAGTGGACACCCCTCCTTCATATGGATGCGTTTTTCTTTTTACGTAAGCGATACTCCATCCTGGTCCTGGACATCCACAGAGTATGCTGCTTTTTATTTTTCCTCGAGATCAACAACCAATTGAGACCCAAGATAGCAGGTGACCTGAGTTAACCGGTTACTCTACTAATTTAACTGATCAGTTATAGTGCTGCGCAAGTTCTGAGTAACAATGAAATCCAGCAAACCCTGTGGCTCTCTAGAAACCTACTGTGTTTAAGGTGATGGGCTCTGTATCCATTGTGTCAAAGTGGAAGTTTTGTCCAAGTGGTTATGAAGGCGATGAACTAGAAATCCATTGGGGTCTCTCGAAAATTCCCTGAGATATCCACGGGAAGGCTTGAATCCTGACCATTTGGGGTAATGAGCTGTCCATATGATTGATATGTGTGGCCTCCCTCAGTATTCTGTAGAAATTATTTCAAGGAAATGCCACTCTTCCAGTGAGAATGGCCTGTGTTCACGTCACGGTCTCTTGGAGTCCTAAGGTTTTAATCCCACTTGTGATGCTAATAGAGAACCATTTCCTTTGGATGCAGACCATGGCTCTTCTTTGCTGTAATAAGAGAAATGGTGGCGTTGCCTAGGACTAACTGAGACGATGGCTCAACTGGATCTTGCTCGGCATTCAGAGACAAGCATTTCCTGTAGGCTGGGGTTGCAATCCCATTCTGAAAATACAGGTGAGCCCTTTCCCTCAGGTAGCGATTACCGCTTTTTTTCGGGACGTGTTTGTGCAGGATAACTTTTCCACCACCGCATGGGAGTTTTAAAGACAGGTAGTCCTGTCCAAGTGTTTTACCCGATTAACTGCAGATCCTTTTGGTTTTCAAATACGGATTCGTTTTCGTTGGGTAGAGACTACGGCATTCGACCACGGCAGAAATAAAGACGTGCTACTTACCTCTAAAGTCTAGGGCTCAACTGGATCATGCTTTCCATTCAGGTTGTAGCGTTTCCTGTAGAGTGGCATTGGAAGCCCAGTCTGACCACACAGATGAGGCTTTTCCCTCAGGGAGTGAATACAGGTTGTTGCTTGATGTGCTCGTCAAGAATACGTTTCTGACTACTCCAGCGGTGCTGAGTTTTGTGGGTAATCGTGGCCGAGTGGTTAAGGCGATGGACTAGAAATCCATTGGGGTCTCCCCGCACAGGTTCAAATCCTGTCGATTACGTGAATTATTTCATTTTTATACTTGATTGCCTTCCACAAACATCTGCGGAAATGGCGTCAACGAACGCCTGTTTATCCAGTCAGGATGGCCGAGCGGTCTAAGGCGCTGCGTTCAGGTCGCAGTCTCCTCTGGAGGCGTGGGTTCGAATCCCACTTCTGACAGGAAATTGCAACCTTTTCCATTGGGAACAGATGGAACTCCTTCTCACCGACGCTCATTAGTACAGAACTGTTGATATTAAGATTAAAGGATTAAAAGCTATCAAATCCAAGCCATCGCTGTGTGGCATGGCTCATAATCCCACTTCTGACACTACCCTTACGCTGCAGTGACATATTGCCAATGTAGATGCTTTGTCTGACGCAGCAGGGAGGTAGTTTGCCCATTGGGAAGATGTCGCAGAAACTTCGCTATGCGTGGAATCAGATGTGTGCAAAAATTCTCAAAGAAAACATCATACCCTTGACAAACATTTGTGTCAAAATTATGAAGCAAACATTTCTTACAGAGCAGAAAGACAAATATTTCATGGAAAAATATTGATTTCAAGAGTAAATTTAAGACTTTTGAGATTTGATTAAACATTAAAACTATTGAAAGTAATTTTCATTCTTTTATGCCTGTGCAAACTCTCTGTAGTCTTTCGTGCTTGATGATGTTTTCATTGATACTTTTCCCACAAAGCTGCTTCTGTAGCAGAGCCGAGGTAAGCAACATTGCCGCGACATCTTAGCGAATGTGCAAACTACCTCAATAAAAAGTTCAATAAAAAACTTAACTCTTGACTCAAATACATAACTAAACATGGTCTTCAATCAAGACCTCAAGTAGAATCAGGTGTCATAGTGCTGGGTTAAACAAAGACCCAACGCCCTTGCTGGCCATTGTCGGGTTAGATTGGGCACCCCTCCTTCATATGGATGCGTTCTTCTTTTTACGTAAGCGATACTCCATCCTGGTCCTGGACATCCACAGAGTATGCTGCTTTTTATTTTTCCTCGAGATCAACAACCAATTGAGACCCAAGATAGCAGGTGACCTGAGTTAACCGGTTACTCTACTAATTTAACTGATCAGTTATAGTGCTGCGCAAGTTCTGAGTAACAATGAAATCCAGCAAACCCTGTGGCTCTCTAGAAACCTACTGTGTTTAAGGTGAGGGGCTCTGTATCCATTGTGTCAAAGTGGAAGTTTTGTCCAAGTGGTTATGAAGGCGATGAACTAGAAATCCATTGGGGTCTCTCGAAAATTCCCTGAGATATCCACGGGAAGGCTTGAATCCTGACCATTTGGGGTAATGAGCTGTCCATATGATTGATATGTGTGGCCTCCCTCAGTATTCTGTAGAAATTATTTCAAGGAAATGCCAGTCTTCCAGTGAGAATGGCCTGTGTTCACGTCACGGTCTCTTGGAGTCCTAAGGTTTTAATCCCACTTCTGATGCTAAAAGAGAACCATTTCCTTTGGATGCAGACCATGGCTCTTCTTAGCTGCAATAAGAGAAATGGTGGCGTTGCCTAGGACTAACTGAGACGATGGCTCAACTGGATCTTGCTCGGCATTCAGAGAGAAGCATTTCCTGTAGGCTGGGGTTGCAGTCCCATTCTGAAAATACAAGGTGAGCCCTTTCCCTCAGGTAGCGATTACCGCTTTTTTTCGGGACGTGTTTGTGCAGGATAACTTTTCCACCACCGCATGGGAGTTTTAAAGACAGGTAGTCCTGTCCAAGTGTTTTACCCGATTAACTGCAGATCCTTTTGGTTTTCAAATACGGATTCGTTTTCGTTGGGTAGAGACTACGGCATTCGACCACGGCAGAAATAAAGACGTGCTACTTACCTCTAAAGTCTAGGGCTCAACTGGATCATGCTTTCCATTCAGGTTGTAGCGTTTCCTGTGGAGTGGCATTGGAAGCCCAGTCTGACCACACAGGTGAGGCTTTTCCCTCAGGGAGTGAATACAGGTTGTTTCTTGATGTGCTTGTCAAGAATACGTTTCTGACTACTCCAGCGGTGCTGAGCATTGTGGGTAATCGTGGCCGAGTGGTTAAGGCGATGGACTAGAAATCCATTGGGGTCTCCCCGCACAGGTTCAAATCCTGTCGATTACGTGAATTATTTCATTTTTATACTTGATTGCCTTCCACAAACATCTGCGGAAATGGCGTCAACGAACGCCTGTTTATCCAGTCAGGATGGCCGAGCGGTCTAAGGCGCTGCGTTCAGGTCGCAGTCTCCTCTGGAGGCGTGGGTTCGAATCCCACTTCTGACAGGATATTGCAACCTTTTCCATTGGGAACAGATGGAACTCCTTCTCACCGACGCTCATTAGTACAGAACTGTTGATATTAAGATTAAAGGATTAAAAGCTATCAAATCAAAGCCATCGCTGTGTGGCATGGCTCATAATCCCGCTTCTGACACTACCCTTACGCTGCAGTGACATATTGCCAATGTAGATGCTTTGTCTGACGCAGCAGGGAGGTAGTTTGCCCATTGGGAAGATGTCGCAGAAACTTCGCTATGCGTGGAATCAGATGTGTGCAAAAATTCTCAAAGAAAACATCATACCCTTGACAAACATTCATGTCAAAATTATGAAGCAAACATTTCTTACAGAGCAGAAAGACAAATATTTCATGGAAAAATATTGATTTCAAGAGAAAATTAAGACTTTTGAGATTTGAGTAAACATTAAAACTATTGAAAGTAATTTTCATTCTTTTATGCCTGTGCAAACTCTCTGTAGTCTTTCGTGCTTGATGATGTTTTCATTGATACTTTTCCCACAAAGCTGCTTCTGTAGCAGAGCCGAGGTAAGCAACATTGCCGCGACATCTTAGCGAATGTGCAAACTACCTCAATAAAAAGTTGAATAAAAAACTTAACTCTTGACTCAAATACATAACTAAACATGGTCTTCAATCAAGACCTCAAGTAGAATCAGGTGTCATAGTGCTGGGTTAAACAAAGACCCAACGCCCTTGCTGGCCATTTTCGGGTTAGAGTGGACACCCCTCCTTCATATGGATGCGTTTTTCTTTTTACGTAAGCGATACTCCATCCTGGTCCTGGACATCCACAGAGTATGCTGCTTTTTATTTTTCCTCGAGATCAACAACCAATTGAGACCCAAGATAGCAGGTGACCTGAGTTAACCGGTTACTCTACTAATTTAACTGATCAGTTATAGTGCTGCGCAAGTTCTGAGTAACAATGAAATCCAGCAAACCCTGTGGCTCTCTAGAAACCTACTGTGTTTAAGGTGAGGGGCTCTGTATCCATTGTGTCAAAGTGGCAGTTTTGTCCAAGTGGTTATGAAGGCGATGAACTAGAAATCCATTGGGGTCTCTCGAAAATTCCCTGAGATATCCACGGGAAGGCTTGAATCCTGACCATTTGGGGTAATGAGCTGTCCATATGATTGATATGTGTGGCCTCCCTCAGTATTCTGTAGAAATTATTTCAAGGAAATGCCAGTCTTCCAGTGAGAATGGCCTGTGTTCACGTCACGGTCTCTTGGAGTCCTAAGGTTTTAATCCCACTTCTGATGCTAAAAGAGAACCATTTCCTTTGGATGCAGACCATGGCTCTTCTTAGCTGCAATAAGAGAAATGGTGGCGTTGCCTAGGACTAACTGAGACGATGGCTCAACTGGATCTTGCTCGGCATTCAGAGAGAAGCATTTCCTGTAGGCTGGGGTTGCAGTCCCATTCTGAAAATACAAGGTGAGCCCTTTCCCTCAGGTAGCGATTACTGCTTTTTTTCGGGACGTGTTTGTGCAGGATAACTTTTCCACCACCGCATGGGAGTTTTAAAGACAGGTAGTCCTGTCCAAGTGTTTTACCCGATTAACTGCAGATCCTTTTGGTTTTCAAATACGGATTCGTTTTCGTTGGGTAGAGACTACGGCATTCGACCACGGCAGAAATAAAGACGTGCTACTTACCTCTAAAGTCTAGGGCTCAACTGGATCATGCTTTCCATTCAGGTTGTAGCGTTTCCTGTGGAGTGGCATTGGAAGCCCAGTCTGACCACACAGGTGAGGCTTTTCCCTCAGCGAGTGAATACAGGTTGTTTCTTGATGTGCTTGTCAAGAATACGTTTCTGACTACTCCAGCGGTGCTGAGCATTGTGGGTAATCGTGGCCGAGTGGTTAAGGCGATGGACTTGAAATCCATTGGGGTCCCCCCGCACAGGTTCAAATCCTGTCGATTACGTGAATTATTTCATTTTTATACTTGATTGCCTTCCACAAACATCTGCGGAAATGGCGTCAACGAACGCCTGTTTATCCAGTCAGGATGGCCGAGCGGTCTAAGGCGCTGCGTTCAGGTCGCAGTCTCCTCTGGAGGCGTGGGTTCGAATCCCACTTCTGACAGGAAATTGCAACCTTTTCCATTGGGAACAGATGGAACTCCTTCTCACCGACGCTCATTAGTACAGAACTGTTGATATTAAGATTAAAGGATTAAAAGCTATCAAATCCAAGCCATCGCTGTGTGGCATGGCTCATAATCCCACTTCTGACACTACCCTTACGCTGCAGTGACATATTGCCAATGTAGATGCTTTGTCTGACGCAGCAGGGGGGTAGTTTGCCCATTGGGAAGATGTCGCAGAAACTTCGCTATGCGTGGAATCAGATGTGTGCAAAAATTCTCAAAGAAAACATCATACCCTTGACAAACATTTGTGTCAAAATTATGAAGCAAACATTTCTTACAGAGCAGAAAGACAAATATTTCATGGAAAAATATTGATTTCAAGAGTAAATTTAAGACTTTTCAGATTTGATTAAACATTAAAACTATTGAAAGTAATTTTCACAAAGCTGCTTCTGTAGCAGAGCCGAGGTAAGCAACATTGCCGCGACATCTTAGCGAATGTGCAAACTACCTCAATAAAAAGTTCAATAAAAAACTTAACTCTTGACTCAAATACATAACTAAACATGGTCTTCAATCAAGACCTCAAGTAGAATCAGGTGTCATAGTGCTGGGTTAAACAAAGACCCAACGCCCTTGCTGGCCATTTTCGGGTTAGAGTGGACACCCCTCCTTCATATGGATGCGTTTTTCTTTTTACGTAAGCGATACTCCATCCTGGTCCTGGACATCCACAGAGTATGCTGCTTTTTATTTTTCCTCGAGATCAACAACCAATTGAGACCCAAGATAGCAGGTGACCTGAGTTAACCGGTTACTCTACTAATTTAACTGATCAGTTATAGTGCTGCACAAGTTCTGAGTAACAATGAAATCCAGCAAACCCTGTGGCTCTCTAGAAACCTACTGTGTTTAAGGTGATGGGCTCTGTATCCATTGTGTCAAAGTGGAAGTTTTGTCCAAGTGGTTATGAAGGCGATGAACTAGAAATCCATTGGGGTCTCTCGAAAATTCCCTGAGATATCCACGGGAAGGCTTGAATCCTGACCATTTGGGGTAATGAGCTGTCCATATGATTGATATGTGTGGCCTCCCTCAGTATTCTGTAGAAATTATTTCAAGGAAATGCCAGTCTTCCAGTGAGAATGGCCTGTGTTCACATCACGGTCTCTTGGAGTCCTAAGGTTTTAATCCCACTTCTGATGCTAAAAGAGAACCATTTCCTTTGGATGCAGACCATGGCTCTTCTTAGCTGCAATAAGAGAAATGGTGGCGTTGCCTAGGACTAACTGAGACGATGGCTCAACTGGATCTTGCTCGGCATTCAGAGAGAAGCATTTCCTGTAGGCTGGGGTTGCAGTCCCATTCTGAAAATACAAGGTGAGCCCTTTCCCTCAGGTAGCGATTACCGCTTTTTTTCGGGACGTGTTTGTGCAGGATAACTTTTCCACCTCCGCATGGGAGTTTTAAAGACAGGTAGTCCTGTCCAAGTGTTTTACCCGATTAACTGCAGATCCTTTTGGTTTTCAAATACGGATTCGTTTTCGTTGGGTAGAGACTACGGCATTCGACCACGGCAGAAATAAAGACGTGCTACTTACCTCTAAAGTCTAGGGCTCAACTGGATCATGCTTTCCATTCAGGTTGTAGCGTTTCCTGTGGAGTGGCATTGGAAGCCCAGTCTGACCACACAGGTGAGGCTTTTCCGTCAGCGAGTGAATACAGGTTGTTTCTTGATGTGCTTGTCAAGAATACGTTTCTGACTACTCCAGCGGTGCTGAGCATTGTGGGTAATCGTGGCCGAGTGGTTAAGGCGATGGACTTGAAATCCATTGGGGTCTCCCCGCACAGGTTCAAATCCTGTCGATTACGTGAATTATTTCATTTTTATACTTGATTGCCTTCCACAAACATCTGCGGAAATGGCGTCAACGAACGCCTGTTTATCCAGTCAGGATGGCCGAGCGGTCTAAGGCGCTGCGTTCAGGTCGCAGTCTCCTCTGGAGGCGTGGGTTCGAATCCCACTTCTGACAGGATATTGCAACCTTTTCCATTGGGAACAGATGGAACTCCTTCTCACCGACGCTCATTAGTACAGAACTGTTGATATTAAGATTAAAGGATTAAAAGCTATCAAATCAAAGCCATCGCTGTGTGGCATGGCTCATAATCCCGCTTCTGACACTACCCTTACGCTGCAGTGACATATTGCCAATGTAGATGCTTTGTCTGACGCAGCAGGGAGGTAGTTTGCCCATTGGGAAGATGTCGCAGAAACTTCGCTATGCGTGGAATCAGATGTGTGCAAAAATTCTCAAAGAAAACATCATACCCTTGACAAACATTCATGTCAAAATTATGAAGCAAACATTTCTTACAGATCAGAAAGACAAATATTTCATGGAAAAATATTGATTTCAAGAGTAAATTTAAGACTTTTGAGTTTTGATTAAACATTGAAACTATTGAAAGTAATTTTCATTCTTTTATGCCTGTGCAAACTCTCTGTAGTCTTTCGTGCTTGATGATGTTTTCATTGATACTTTTCCCACAAAGCTGCTTCTGTAGCAGAGCCGAGGTAAGCAACATTGCCGCGACATCTTAGCGAATGTGCAAACTACCTCAATAAAAAGTTCAATAAAAAACTTAACTCTTGACTCAAATACATAACTAAACATGGTCTTCAATCAAGACCTCAAGTAGAATCAGGTGTCATAGTGCTGGGTTAAACAAAGACCCAACGCCCTTGCTGGCCATTTTCGGGTTAGATTGGGCACCCCTCCTTCATATGGATGCGTTCTTCTTTTTACGTAAGCGATACTCCATCCTGGTCCTGGACATCCACAGAGTATGCTGCGTTTTATTTTTCCTCGAGATCAACAACCAATTGAGACCCAAGATAGCAGGTGACCTGAGTTAACCGGTTACTCTACTAATTTAACTGATCAGTTATAGTGCTGCACAAGTTCTGAGTAACAATGAAATCCAGCAAACCCTGTGGCTCTCTAGAAACCTACTGTGTTTAAGGTGATGGGCTCTGTATCCATTGTGTCAAAGTGGAAGTTTTGTCCAAGTGGTTATGAAGGCGATGAACTAGAAATCCATTGGGGTCTCTCGAAAATTCCCTGAGATATCCACGGGAAGGCTTGAATCCTGACCATTTGGGGTAATGAGCTGTCCATATGATTGATATGTGTGGCCTCCCTCAGTATTCTGTAGAAATTATTTCAAGGAAATGCCACTCTTCCAGTGAGAATGGCCTGTGTTCACGTCACGGTCTCTTGGAGTCCTAAGGTTTTAATCCCACTTGTGATGCTAATAGAGAACCATTTCCTTTGGATGCAGACCATGGCTCTTCTTTGCTGTAATAAGAGAAATGGTGGCGTTGCCTAGGACTAACTGAGACGATGGCTCAACTGGATCTTGCTCGGCATTCAGAGACAAGCATTTCCTGTAGGCTGGGGTTGCAATCCCATTCTGAAAATACAGGTGAGCCCTTTCCCTCAGGTAGCGATTACCGCTTTTTTTCGGGACGTGTTTGTGCAGGATAACTTTTCCACCACCGCATGGGAGTTTTAAAGACAGGTAGTCCTGTCCAAGTGTTTTACCCGATTAACTGCAGATCCTTTTGGTTTTCAAATACGGATTCGTTTTCGTTGGGTAGAGACTACGGCATTCGACCACGGCAGAAATAAAGACGTGCTACTTACCTCTAAAGTCTAGGGCTCAACTGGATCATGCTTTCCATTCAGGTTGTAGCGTTTCCTGTAGAGTGGCATTGGAAGCCCAGTCTGACCACACAGGTGAGGCTTTTCCCTCAGCGAGTGAATACAGGTTGTTTCTTGATGTGCTTGTCAAGAATACGTTTCTGACTACTCCAGCGGTGCTGAGCATTGTGGGTAATCGTGGCCGAGTGGTTAAGGCGATGGACTAGAAATCCATTGGGGTCTCCCCGCACAGGTTCAAATCCTGTCGATTACGTGAATTATTTCATTTTTATACTTGATTGCCTTCCACAAACATCTGCGGAAATGGCGTCAACGAACGCCTGTTTATCCAGTCAGGATGGCCGAGCGGTCTAAGGCGCTGCGTTCAGGTCGCAGTCTCCTCTGGAGGTGGGGTTCGAATCCCACTTCTGACAGGAAATTGCAACCTTTTCCATTGGGAACAGATGGAACTCCTTCTCACCGACGCTCATTAGTACAGAACTGTTGATATTAAGATTAAAGGCTATCAAATCCAAGCCATCGCTGTGTGGCATGGCTCATAATCCCACTTCTGACACTACCCTTACGCTGCAGTGACATATTGCCAATGTAGATGCTTTGTCTGACGCAGCAGGGAGGTAGTTTGCCCATTGGGAAGATGTCGCAGAAACTTCGCTATGCGTGGAATCAGATGTGTGCAAAAATTCTCAAAGAAAACATCATACCCTTGACAAACATTTGTGTCAAAATTATGAAGCAAACATTTCTTACAGAGCAGAAAGACAAATATTTCATGGAAAAATATTGATTTCAAGAGTAAATTTAAGACTTTTGAGATTTGATTAAACATTAAAACTATTGAAAGTAATTTTCATTCTTTTATGCCTGTGCAAACTCTCTGTAGTCTTTCGTGCTTGATGATGTTTTCATTGATACTTTTCCCACAAAGCTGCTTCTGTAGCAGAGCCGAGGTAAGCAACATTGCCGCGACATCTTAGCGAATGTGCAAACTACCTCAATAAAAAGTTCAATAAAAAACTTAACTCTTGACTCAAATACATAACTAAACATGGTCTTCAATCAAGACCTCAAGTAGAATCAGGTGTCATAGTGCTGGGTTAAACAAAGACCCAACGCCCTTGCTGGCCATTTTCGGGTTAGAGTGGACACCCCTCCTTCATATGGATGCGTTTTTCTTTTTACATAAGCGATACTCCATCCTGGTCCTGGACATCCACAGAGTATGCTGCTTTTTATTTTTCCTCGAGATCAACAACCAATTGAGACCCAAGATAGCAGGTGACCTGACTTAACCGGTTACTCTACTAATTTAACTGATCAGTTATAGTGCTGCGCAAGTTCTGAGTAACAATGAAATCCAGCAAACCCTGTGGCTCTCTAGAAACCTACTGTGTTTAAGGTGAGGGGCTCTGTATCCATTGTGTCAAAGTGGCAGTTTTGTCCAAGTGGTTATGAAGGCGATGAACTAGAAATCCATTGGGGTCTCTCGAAAATTCCCTGAGATATCCACGGGAAGGCTTGAATCCTGACCATTTGGGGTAATGAGCTGTCCATATGATTGATATGTGTGGCCTCCCTCAGTATTCTGTAGAAATTATTTCAAGGAAATGCCAGTCTTCCAGTGAGAATGGCCTGTGTTCACGTCACGGTCTCTTGGAGTCCTAAGGTTTTAATCCCACTTCTGATGCTAATAGAGAACCATTTCCTTTGGATGCAGACCATGGCTCTTCTTTGCTGTAATAAGAGAAATGGTGGCGTTGCCTAGGACTAACTGAGACGATGGCTCAACTGGATCTTGCTCGGCATTCAGAGAGAAGCATTTCCTGTAGGCTGGGGTTGCAATCCCATTCTGAAAATACAAGGTGAGCCCTTTCCCTCAGGTAGCGATTACCACTTTTTTTCGGGACGTGTTTGTGCAGGTAAATTTACACCACCGCATGGGAGTTTTAAAGACAGGTAGTCCTGTCCAAGTGTTTTACCCGATTAACTGCAGATCCTTTTGGTTTTCAAATACGGATACGTTTTCGTTGGGTAGAGACTACGGCAATCGACCACGGCAGAAATAAAGACGTGCTACTTACCTCTGAAGTCTAGGGCTCAACTGGATCATACTTTCCATTCAGGTTGTAGCGTTTCCTGTAGATTGGCATTGGAAGCCCAGTCTGACCACACAGGTGAGGCTTTTCCCTCAGGGAGTGAATACAGGTTGTTTCTTGATGTGCTTGTCAACAACCAATTGAGACCCAAGATAGCAGGTGACCTGAGTTAACCGTGTAATCACATGCTTTTACCCAGGACCAGGAGGCTTGACCACTGGCTTAAAGAGATGCTATTCAAAGCATTTAAAAGTCAATCCAAGTTCCCTTTTAGTCCTGACTTGCACTACATTAGATCAACTGTTTCCTTATAAATGTCTCCTTTTGAAACTTTATCGTATGAACAGTCACTAAACTGCCCCAAAGGAGTGTTTTATGAGGACCACTTGTTGATAATCACTGAAATTTAAGTTTAAATACATGCAGGTCACATGGTGGAGGCAAACTGCTTGCCCTGCTAATACAGAACCGATTCCATTGGGTACGGGCTACAGCTCTCCTTCTGAGCCATTGTCTGAGAAGCGAAGCGAAAACCTGGTGAAAATTGAAATTACAGCTCCAATTAATTCTCATGCAGCTTTCAGGTCCAAGTCTTCTCTGTTAGCAGGGGTTGTGATCCCAGTCTGACAATACAGGCGAAACTGTTCCTTCAGGTATTGATTACAGTTCCAATTCTGGACGTGTTTGTGAAGAATAACTTTTCCATCACAAGTGGAGGTTTACAGGCAGGTAGTCAAGTCAAAATGGTAATGATGATGAACCAGACAACCATTGGGGTCTCTCGAACTCTACTGGGTTTAAGGTGATGGACTCTGTGTCTGTTGTGTCCAAGTGAGCCTTTTCCCTCAGGTAATGATTACAGTTCCATTTCTGGACATCACATGTGGAGGGTTACAGGCAGGTAATTGACCAGGCAGCAGCAGCTTTGATATCTTTAGTGGTGGCCACTTGATTAAGGCAGGGCTGTCCAAGCCTGTTTCTGGAGGTCTACCGTCCCGTAGGTTTTCTCTCCAACACTTACAACAAGGCACACCTCATGCAACAGCTAGAGACCTCATTGAGTTCCCAAATAGTGGAGTGAGGTGTGCCAAATTAGGGTTGAAACGAAAACCTCCTTGACAGTAGATCTCCAGAATCAGGGTTAGGCAGTCCTGTATTAAGCTGATGGAATAAAAATCCAATGGGGTTTCCCTGTGTAGGTTCAAATCCTTTTCAATACGTGCCTTCCTTTCACAAGTTACCCCTTGCCAACTGAGATAATCTTCCAGACTATCCTGGTAGTTGTAGTTCTCCTGGACTGTAGTTAGACTTGCGATCTGCTCCTGATTTTCCTCCTGGTGTCAACATACTGACATGTAGCAATGTTTCATTTGCTCCCGAGCTATGCGGTGGTGACGCTCTCTCAATCTGGGTGTGGTTGTGTGACACTGAGGTCAGCCGAACGCCCTTTTCACATTAGCCGCAGCCGAAAGGCCTATCAGTGCGTGCAGCGACCCCTGCTGGGAGAGGTGGTGTACGTCTGTATTGCAACCTTCTGGGAGGATGAGGTTTTTTGGACAGCATGACCTCAGGAGTTCAGTGCTGCATTGTACTATTTCAAACACGAGTCCTTGTTATAGCATGGTTACCTCAGGATGGCTGAGCAGTCTATGGTGCTATACTAAAGTAAATTCTCGGAGCAGATGCATGCCTCTCATATTCAATCAATCACTATATTTAATTTTCTCATTGTTGCACCTGTCATGGACAATGATGTTGGAAGATGTAGCGACATTTTGGCTAGTAGTGTTTGACATAATAATATGTAAGGTATTTATATACTGAAATAAGTGTGTGGATATGGTTATTTATGCATTTCAGATGCACCTTTATGTACCCATATAGCCCTGGTTTTCTCCTCATTTTCTCGTCAAGCTCTTGCTCTGTACTGTCTCCAGCCAAGTTGTAATTGGCTGTAATGAGTGCATGAATATATAATGAGATCCAGCATAATTGTCAAAAATTATTCGCAAAAAATATACATCATGTTAATACCAATATTATACCATAATACCAATATCACTCACACAAACTATTGTTAGGTCTATTCTTGCCTTCGGAACGGAATTATCTCTGGTCAAAGTTTAAACCAAACCAAGATGTGCGCTTCAAAGCATTTTAATGAAAATTATACAAAGCGGCCACATGGGGGCAGTGTGTCCCCAGGATTCTTGGTCAGCGCCGGACAGTCAACCAGAGAGATTACAGCTGTAGCGTTAATACATTTATTAACAACATTTTTTTTTCACGAAACATTAAATACAAACTTGGCATCCAGTGCATAAATAAAATAATTTTACCCCCTATAGTTTTAATTCCATACTAAATTCCAGCCAGAGGAAATAAAGTGATGTAAATTCCTGTTACAGCAGTTGACTGAAACTTGTTTCCTCTTAGCACTCTGTTGCAACATTGACTTCTACTCCTCTTTAAGATGGATGGTCATTCTGAAGTAAATGTTGTCCTTTGGTCTGCCATTAGTCATTAGCTTTATATTTCATAAATCAGGAATTGTTAGTTCCCTTGAACTTCCTGTGTAGGAAGAACAAATCACTCTTAGACAGCCTTTCATGCAAGCATCCAGATGGGTATCAATGAGGAATATTATTGTCATTAGATCAAAATGTCAAACATTCATATGGTGTGAATCGTTAGGTACACATCATCAGTAAAAATAAATTTGCATCAGGCACATACCTGTAAATCCCCATTTGACCAATGGATTTGTTATGCAAAATATGTAGTTGCCTTTTTCTGCTCTCCTTGTCTTTACCGTCTCTTGTGTTTGCATGTTACTGTGGACGGGGAGCCCAGTGGTAAAATAAGCCATATAATATTGCTACACACAGGGGTGTAACCAACACCTAAAAAATACCATGGTCAAGAAACTCGGGTGGGGTGGGGTGGGGTGGGGTGGGGATGGAGGTGTTACATCGATTATGCTCTTTTTTCTCTTTAATTTAGTTGTTTAATTGTGGATGCTTTTAGGGTGTAAATGCTGTATGTATGACTCTAGATTAGGTTTAAATTAGAAAAAATATTAAAGACCATTAATTCCTCTCCTAAATTAATTGCAATTGATGTTCACACTAAAGAATGAAATTAAATACAGGCTTTGGAAATGGACATGTACAGAGGACTTGACCTGGGTGGTAGGTAGGGCCCTGCCTACAGATCAGAGTCAATGTGGTTATCTTACCTCACCTGGTTAACTCGTCACACCTGGTTAACTCACCTCATCTAGTTAACTTACCTCACCTGGTTAGCTCACCTCACCTGGTTAAATCACCTGGTTAACTCACCTCAACTGGTTAACTCACCTCACCTAGTTAACTTACCTCACCTCATTAGCTCACCTCACCTGGTTAACTCACCATGCCTGGTTAACTCACCTCACCTGGTTTACTCAACTCACGTAACTCACCACACCTGGCTTCCTGGGTGTGAAGTGCTTGTTGATGAAGGTGAAGAGGATACCCTGCAGACACTATGGGTCAACTGCAGTGTGCTTAGCTGGAGTTTACACCCCAGGCCTAGACCTCTAGACCACAGAACTGCATTACAACTAGGACAGCTAATTCTTATTTCACAGATTTGAGTAGTTGTTCTAGTTGTAATTAAGTTCTATGGTCTAGAGGTCCAAACCTGATGTTTAAATTCCAGCGAAGCATGCTGCAATTGACCCCTTGGCTCTCCGGGATCAGGGCAGAGTGCACCAGCACCTGGAATTATGCAGGGTGAATACACCACGGTTGCAAAGGACATTCAGGCATCTCATGCTTAGTTGATGGAATTCAAGAATATCCCATAAATCAATGGTGCCCGATCATGTGCAGTGGATGGACAAGAGTATGCAAGCTTTCATTTCCAACCAATCACTAGACCTGCCGATTTCATTAATTAACACACCTTTAACCAGAGGGGAGGGAACTAATTAGTGAAATCAGCAGGTGTATTGATTGGTTAAAAATGGAACTCATTAGTGAAATCAGCAGGGGTGGTGATTGGTTAAAATGAAAACCTGCATACTCTCGGCCCTGCACAGCACGTGATTGGGCACCACTGCCATGGACGCTCGATCAGGTGCAGATCTGGTGACTAAAAGGGCCGTAACAAACGCAATCTTTATTGCTCTCCTCAGACTATTGTACGAATAGTCCTGCACAGGGGGGAGGGGGGATTTGTAAGCTTGAAATACACTCCTGTCTGTTGGAAGAAAATGCTTTAGCGTGGGGTGACTATGATCATGCAGTACCAGCACGTAGCCAGTGCCATCGGCCTCTTCTACGGGTACGAATCCACCCAGACCAGGAAAAGCACGTCGCGCCGTTACAGAACCTCCAGGACCCTTCACTGTTGGCACGCGGTTGTATCCTTCTAAAAGTCTTTTCGTGTCATGGGGCATGGTCCGATGTAGTTACCTTCAGCTGTGCTTGCTCCTGCTTGCTAAACTCCTTTTAGAATCATCTCATAGAACAATATCTCCCAGCCCAACACTCCCTAATCCATTTTGGCGCTGACTCCCCAAGGTGACGCATCAGACAGTTGGCTGCTGCTCACCTTTTCCTGTGGAATCTTGTGGATATGTGTCACTGTCTGTGATGTGAGCAGGCATCGCTACTGAGTCAGAATGTTCCTCGATTTCATCTTACTCTTGCATGCTGGGACAAGCCTCAGATTGTTTCTATGATAAATTGATCAACAGTGCGTCAGGACCATAACAGATTATCACTCTTTACTAATTCAGCTGTTGATACATTTTACAAATTAATTTAATGCGTGCGTGACACCTGTATATGTGTGCGCGTGCGTGTTTTGGCAGTAAACTGCGGGTGAAGGACTTGGAATGTCCAACATTTCCGTGGTATTTGGTTAAAGTATCGAGCCACAGGTCATAAGGCAAACATAAACGGCAACTATTACAGACAAATACTGCCTGGGGGGGGGGGTGGGGGGGGGGGGGGGGGGGGGAAGTGTGTGTAACGTGACGTCTGTCAACAGTGGTAATCGATCAGTACAGTGTGCTTGGAGACGAGAACAGGATACACCAGTCAACAATATCCAAATCTGTCAGGCGTCGGAACTCCAGCTGGTTTAAAGGCAGCGTCCGGTTCAAAATAAACACATTTTTACCTTAAGGTTAAAATGTAAAAAAATAAATAAAAGTGTGTATAGTGCGTGTGTAGCCTCATACGCGCAGCGCGTGTGTGTAGCCTACATACACGCATTTATCACTTTAGCTGTGTGTTAGCACGCACCAAAAGACAAGACAACCCAAGCGTAAATAATAACGTAACACAACCATTTAAACATACTTCACATAATCCACAATTTCCTTACAACAGGCTGTTGTATGATCACTTTTTAGTTGTTTGTCGATAATGAACGCAGCTTTATTTTCGACAAACAACTAAAAAGTGATCATACAACATGATGCATTTTAACCGGAACAGTATGTCAAAGCAGTTTCTTTTTCGCCTTTGCTGATTGAGCAACTCTTGATAAGGCACCAATTTGCAGATGTTTAAGGAGTTTCGTTTCTTTCAACAGCAGATCAAGGTGTTTTCACAACCACACCACAGCCGTCATCGCTCAGAAAGTACAGAACTGCCAAAATGCATGTGCGCTTGTGTGGGCTCACGCCTGCGCTAAGAGGTGTCAGGTAGACACACGTGATCCGTTTTGCGAACAACCGATCAGATCCATAACGCTTGAATTTTGTCGCCCGAAGTTATATATTTTTAAATATAAAACTGCAGACCTGAGCAGATGTAGCCTACTCCTTATTGGAGACGCTGAAGAGACACCCGCGTGAGTCGTAGCAGGTATGCTATTGATCTGGTATATTGATACGAACTGTGCTACATTTTTTTTTTTTGCTTTACTGATTGAAAAACCAGGAAATGTTTATCTGCTTTATATTTTGCTGATTTAAAAGATAAATGTGATATCTGCTTTATTACACCTATAGACGAGACAAATCGGCTACAAGTGACATCTTAATTTTACAACTCTCCGATCATTTCAGTCTTAGATTCGCATTGAAAATTATTTTATGGTCAATAGCTCCATTAAACTTATTGGCTTGATCTCTTGTCCATCTGTGGAGGAGAGATGACGACACACAACCGTGTTTTAGTGGACTATATGACTACTGCCGAGCACGCATGTACCGTAGCTTGAACAGAGATGTTCACGAATCTTGTCAACTTGTAGTTGAACGGAGGTTATCGTCTCCTGGCATCTTCCTTCAGTCCTGCTTATGAACTTGTCTGGGCTTTAGCTGTATAGCCAAAGTAAATAGAACACATGTTCTAACAATGTTAAGGGGAAAAAAGGGTTATTTCTACAGTGTTACCCAACCACTGGAAAAGCTAACCGTCTAGTGAAACAAACTATACGCTTCAAAATATTTTATACACAACCCGCTACTCCTTTTGTCTTTGTGAGGGGTCTATCGTGTTTAATCTCGTTGATGTTGAAGCCAGATCTGACTTAGACTTAGAAATGGCAGGATGACGGTACGTGGACAGAACTACATGATAGGAACGTAGTGGCATAAAGTATATTATATCTTGCTTTGAACTGATATCCATAATCCTTGGACTGATCACACGGGGATGTTGATCTTTCTCTCTCGTACATATAAACACTGTGTATTCCCCTTGTCTGTCTGTATACTTTCGTTCCCCACGCTGCTTGCTAATAGCCCTTCCCCTTAACTCACTGTCAGATCACCCATAAACCTCTCTGTCTCTTCACAGAGTGGACTGGATGCTACACGCTTGAGTCCTCTGTTTCAGTGGGCATCGTGGAGACAGGATTTATGGTCCACGGTGGGAACGGTGTGAAAAGGTGAGTCAGTTAGCCCCGCGATCAGCGCTGCCCTCTTTCATCTCCTTTCCCTCCCTCCTCTCTGCGTAGGCTACTCCAGAATCTAAGGAGTGGCACTTAGCCCAGCACCCAGCGAACACTGCAGTACGCACTTTTACCGGGTTCGTTCTGTGTTTAGCCTGTCCTCTCCCAGCTCATCACAGGAGTTTTACAGAGTCTCTGTTTCTCTGTTTACTGTTTGTTTTCCACCGAACGGTAAACCTGGCAGTTTGAAGTAGGCAGGATCTGCGGGCGGCTGCGGCGTGAAGACGCGTTAACCAAGCTTGTCGCTTTGAATTACTGTCAGCGGGGTTGCGTGCGCGGAGCTGCTTTTGTGTTTTTCGCACTCCAAACTGTCAAAACTTCCCCGTTCAACTGGCATCCGTGAGCTTGTGTTGCAGCGAGCTGTGAAGCTCTCTCAGGCTGAAATTTACACCGTTCAGGATGTCTGTTGTGTAGGGTGACATAACAACACTCAAATGTGATCAAAAACCAAGAAAAGATGCTTCATTTTATTAGAATGAACAGAAACGTGTGCTAGAGTGGTAATTCACATTCATGTCCCCAAATTTTATTATATAAAGGATTACGTTCTGTTCTAAATCTGTATGGGATTGCATTTGAAAATTCAAAAAATCAAAATTCTGGTATGGTTTGAGTTACCAAAAGTACTTTAATACTTCCTTGAAGACATGTAATAAATTCATGTTGTAAACTTTCTCTCTTCAAGGAAATTATACCAATCTTGGTCTTGAATACAGTGGCATCATTCTGGGTTCTGTGGTGGTGACTGACTGCTGAGATGCAGTCTGTTAGGTGACCTTGTGAGCTGGAGGACCACAGAACTAACTCAGGAGGTCCAAAAGCACTGTGGAGCAGAGGTGTGGGAATAGCTGGAGGTGTGGCTTGGGGGAGTGGCTGTGGGTGTGGGAGTGGCTGTGGGTGTGGCTGTGGTTATGGGAGTGGGTGTGGCTATGGGAGTGGCTGGGGGAGTGGTTGTGGTTATGGGAGTGGCTGGGGGTGTCACTAGGGGGAGTGGCCATGGGTGTGATTATGGGTGTGGTTATGGGAGTGGCTGGGGGTGTGGCTGTGGTTATGGGAGTGGCTGGGGTGTGTGGCTGTGGTTATGGGAGTGGGTGTGGTTATGGGAGTGGCTGGGGGTGTCACTAGGGGGAGTGGCTGGGGGTGTCACTAGGGGGAGTGGCCATGGGTGTGATTATGGGTGTGGTTATGGGAGTGGCTGGGGTATGGCTGTGGTTATGGGAGTGGCTGGGGGGTGTGGCTGTGGTTATGGGAGTGGGTGTGGTTATGGGAGTGGCTGGGGGTGTCACTAGGGGGAGTGGCCATGGGTGTGATTATGGGTGTGGTTATGGGAGTGGCTGGGGGTGTGGCTGTGGTTATGGGAGTGGCTGGGGTGTGTGGCTGTGGTTATGGGAGTGGGTGTGGTTATGGGAGTGGCTGGGGGTGTCACTAGGGGGAGTGGCCATGGGTGTGGCTGGGGGTGTGACTATGGGTGTGGCTGTGGGAGTGGCTGGGGGGGTGGCTGTGGTTATGGGAGTGGCTGGGAGTGTCACTAGGGGGAGTGGCCATGGGTGTGGCTGTGGGAGTGGCTTGAAGACAGACAGTGGCCTGCTTATTTTTACCTACCAGATTATGGATCCGTGCCTTCTAGGGCTCATTGCTTGACCAAAAGACTAGACTAGGGCTGTGTCCAAAACAGCATCCCAACTACTGTGTACTCAATTTGTACTGTCTGCAAAACTTTACTGGCAACTATTTATTGTGTATTTCTTTATTATGCGAAGGGCAGTCTGTGGAAAATATCCTCCGTACTATTTTCCTGTGTTACTGCGGAAGTTCCGTAAGATGTGCCCTTGTAGTAAAAAGACTCCGCCTCTTCCTCTCTCAGGGACCTTCTAAAAAGTATGGTTTACTTCCTGAAATGTGTGCTCCTGAATATACTTAGCGAAACCCCAGGAATAAGTATATCATCCTCTGATTTTATGTGCACTACATTTAGAGAAAAGTCTACTTAACACCTTTTTCATCAAGTGTACTCAACTTATGTATTCAAGAATAGGCAAGTAAGCGGTATCACACATGGCCTAGCATTTTTAGTTTTTTTTCAGGGACTGCCAGTGCATCATAGATATGACTGAACATGGTTATTTTAATTAAGGTAAAGATCCTGTATAGCATGCCTTTAAATATAGGACTTAACATATTCATTAATTGGCTAGAGTCCACACACCTTGTTTCTGTGACCTAAATTGGTTGCTGTTTGAACGAAAAGCACAAAAACCAGCAGACACTGTGGCCCTCCAGGACTGGAGTTGCACCTGCATATGCTGGGGTCCTCCAGGGCTTGAGTTAACCCTGAACACACCGTGGCCTCCAGAACTAGACTAAAGCCGCGTTTCCACCAAAATTACCCGGAACTTTCAGTCCCAGGAACTACTTTACCAGGAACTAAAAGGTTCCTTCAGCCAATGGTTGTCTGCGTTTCCACCGGGGTCTAAAGTCCCGCGAAGATTAGGCAAATTAGCCCACTGACATATGAAAAAGCGGCGTTGTCGTCGGTCCATCTGTCATGATTTCTTCTGTAACCCCATACTACCACCGAAGTAGCCTACATTATTTTCTAATAACCGGGACAGCCCGGAGGGGTTTATTCCACTTATATACAACGGGTTACCAACAATGACTATATATGGTTACTTTTGTATTTATTGATTTTTATCGATTTAATCACATGGAATTGAAATATTCTTCTGCAGCCGTTTGGGCATATTTTACCGCTGTCAAGCAAACAAATAGGATATAACAGGCCAATAGTCAGATTGTAACTGTTTTATATATCCTCTCAAACACATTCATTATGTTTTTATGCGAACATTCGCTTTCATGTCTTGACATCCGAAGCAACAGAATGCATTCACATTTCCAATATAGGCTAACTGGCAACAACAGCAGAAAACATGCACACGTTGTAAACAATTTGCTGTTTGATTACTTTCTCATCGTCAATTCCATATAGCCTAGGCTAATCGCAAAATGACAAGAATAGAACGAAAACTCGGACTTGCGTGAAAATTTAAATTAGTAGTGGTACAGCCACCGTTTGTTTTCCTTCGAAGTTACTGCTAGCCGAGCAGCGAAGTGTGCCCTCCAGATGCGAACCATGCACCATAAATGAGTCCATAGTCTTCCTGTGGTCTTTTTGTGGAATTGAAGAATGGGAGAGTAAAATTACGGCAGTCTGAAAAAGCTAAAGGTACGATTACTAGAATTAACCTGTTATTTTACCCTGACAAAAAGTGCGGAAGGTGATTTCCAGTTTGCTTTTACTGTATCACCAATGTGAATTACGCAGAACTACCGCATACCTCACATAACTGTATCAAACGTTTTGAGTCAATTACAACGGGCTAAGAAAATCCGGAAGAAAATATTCAGCAACCGAATTAATCCGTTTGAATGTTTTAGCACGTAATATGCTGTCCCAGCACGAATGCTTAGCATTTTATAAAACGAATACTAAAGCAAGAAAAGAACAGAAGAGCACACGTTATAATTCCAAGACATTGGCAGGCTATAACCAAAAGTAGGCTACTGCGCGGCATAACATACAAGTTTGATTTGAAGTTATTATGAAAATAAATTGTTTTGCGCCTGCATATTTTCAAACATGGCGCCTGAAAATAGACACAAAAAAATCCCATGAGTACTCGACCAATCAGAAATGTTCAGCGCTGCAAGCTCCACCCAAAAGGTTCCTGTACTTTCGGAAAGTACTACCCCACGAGCAGGAACCTTTTGGGGGGCAAAACAAAGCCCCCAGAACTAAATTTAGACCCTAGTTCCTGCGGTGGAAACGCACTGAGTTCCTCAAAAGGTTCCTAGTTCCGGGGTATAGTTCCTGCGGTGGAAACGCGGCTTAAGATGCAATAGCTTTCACATTTTGACGTGATACTGTAGCCATTTCAGAAATTGATTTTTTAAAATCTATAATAACCCAGTAGGGTGCTTCATACTGAGTGAGTTGTCAGAAGCTTGGTGTTTTAAGCCAGAAGTTTCGGACGAGTATTAAAATGGCCTGAAACCCGAAGCAGAGGCCCTGGAGAGTGAGGTGATTTATCTCGGGGCTGAAGGCCGGATGGCTCCCGCCCTTTGTCCCATTCTGCCGACCTGCAGAATCTCCCAGCATTCAGTGCAGCAGCCCGCGGCTTTGAGTCGGACCCAGGGGCCAATGGGGCTTTTATTGCTAGTGCAGAATCACATTAGCACTTTATAACTGGAGGTTTATCTCTCTTGTTGTATCAGTTTGGTATCAGTTAGGTATCAATTAATACGTGCAGACGCCGCCCTGTTCAGCGCTGTGTGATTTCCTGTAAGTAACAGGCAGGGCTGACCCTGCGTAGAGAGAGACTTTACCCAGGTCACCTTGCGGCCATTTGTCATCTGTCACATGGGGGACGCCCTGGGTGAGAAGTCTGCACGTACTCAGGTCACATGTGGCTGATAATGGGATGTGATTGGCTGCGTGTTCCTGCCCATGACCCAGGGATAATAAAATGGGGATAAGATAACTGTGGCATCAGTTTCTTGTAGGAAACAGAGAAGAGCTCCATCATTCACAGAGCACATTGGTAACAACAAACAGAACAACGTTGATGGTTATTGGTGGATACTACTGTATGGCAACCCACAGGGTACATGAAAATGTATCCATCAATCAGTGTTGGCATTGTTCTATAGATTGTCACCCATGCACTTTTTGTAGGTGTTGGGTGACTAATACTCATTCCTCTTAATTTATCAGTTCTCTGTTTGTCGTGATCGGTAGTCTGTTATGAGAATGAATCGTGAACCATGGATTTAGTCTGTAGCTTGGGTATGACTGAATGCCAACCGTGCCAGCTGTGTAAATCTTGGCCATGCCAACTGCTGGATATCCAGGGAATATGCTCAACACATTTACATGAGAATGAGATCTTTTCCCCGGGTAAACAGTTTGATTGAGCATTGCCGTTTTTCAGAAGTGCAGGGGGTCAATTTCTAATCACATATGTGGGTCTAAAGCATGGGAAATGTTAAATGCTGTCCACAGCATTAAATCTACAGACCGGATCAGGCTGTCAGCAAGCCAGATGATTTCTAATGCAGCAGTCAGACCGCACGCTCAACAAAGCAGGGTCCATATTTGCATGCGTCTGAGACGCTGGAGTGGCTAGCGGTCGCGCTAACGGAAAAGCTCGAGCAGACTAGCATCAGTGCAGCTGCACCTCTGGGTCAGTGAGCACGTCAGTGCAGCTGCACCTCTGGGTCAATGAGCAAGTCAGTGCAGACGCTGAAGCAGTGCAGCGTGAGAGCGTGTCCTCACCTGCATGCATGTGTGCGTGCCTGTTAGCCGCAGCATAATTTTATTGCGACACTTACTAACAGAAGCAGGGTGAGACAGCGGGATGCAATGCTACCAGGATGGTACAAAAAAGTCTTTCTGTTCGGCCCAGATAAGACTTAGGGTACTGGCCCAATTGGACGAGGGACAAATCAATCAACTAGCCTGAGCCAATCTCATAGTAGCTCTGGGCCAGTGGGCACTCCTTATTGTCGAGCCCTGTTTTCTGACCAAAGTTATTGCTCTGACACTCTAATGTAATCATCAAAATCCATTCTCTACCGGTACAGACCATTCATATTTACAATTCATATTGTGGCACATATTTTTACCGGTATACTGTTTATAGTGCCCAGGCCTACATGCATATTAGCCCCATCAGATCGGACTGAGTGAACCCCCCCCCCCCTGTAAATATCCGCCCGCGTAAATAGCTAAACCACACCGTGAGAATCGCTTTTGCTGTAAGTTTGCAAACATTCATTTCCCTCTGTGTTCAGACTATTTAAACAAAGGTTTGTTTTACTTAATTATTTAGATAATTAGAGGATAAGTGATCAGTCTAGGCCTCAGTGGGAGTCACTGTCATGTTACTGTGTCTCATAACAATTACACTGCAAGCAGCCACGGGTGGTTGATGTGCTACTAATGCTAGTGTGCTGAAGCAGCTACTGAAGTTTGGGGCACTGGTTGGCATTTGGAACCCTGCATGCATGAAACCCCACATGTTGACATGTTAATGTGTCACGTGATGTCAATGCAGTCACTAACAATAGGAAGCAGGCCGCTTATGGCAAACTAAGATATGAGGGAGGTTTGTGTGTCCCTTTTGTGCTCATAAATGAAAACCCCCTAATACAATGGACAATCCCTGCTGAAAATTCCAGTTTAAACCAGCCTAAGCTGGTCCACCAGCTGACCAGCTTACCCTACAAGCTTAACCAGTTTTGACCAGCCACAAACCAGCTATAACCAGCTAGAAGTGTAAAACACAGCTTAAACCATTTTAAGCCGGCTTAGAATCCCTGCTGGTCTTAGCTGGCCTTTTCACCAGGGACGTCCCTACACTTAGATTGCCAATGCCTGGAGTTCTGCCATCTTGCGGGAATTCTCCATACCCGGATCTGGTCACTAATTTTGAATAAAAATTTGCCATCAGCAGTCTTTTTGGTTTTTGGGTTGCTAATGGCTAACTGTTTGAATTAATAGTTCCCCCATCAGTTTACAGTGTGGTTTACTTTGTTTAGTCCTTAGTTTGCTATGAAATTTGTCCTAGTAACATAGTGTGGGCATGTCCAGGAAGTCAGGTGGTACAGTAACAATCCCTCCAGGGTGATTCTGCACATCCAGGAAGTGATGTGTAAACCGTATCTTCAGGAAGTGATGTGCCAATAATGTAATGGGCTGGCAGCTGCTTGCATGAAGCAGGGGAGCCACAACAGTGTGGAAATTCAGAAACAATGTGACATGGCCATGCAAATCAATAGACTAGAGACTATGTTTGCAGCCAGTTCTGGATAAAATACATATGTAAAATATTTTAACACTTCAGATGCTGGCAAGATTTGAAAACACTTCTGCAGGTCCCCAAAAATTGTCAACAAAATGTGTTGCTAACCAAAACATAACCATATAAAAGAACTATGTTCTGTGTATTGGTGAAAATAGTTGTTTCTTTTGAAAATGTTCAGTAATCAGCGGGAATTTTAGTGGTGTCTAAAGGTGTTCAGGCATTTCAAATTAAGTATTTGACTTTGGTTTGCCTGCAAGTCTTGTGTAAGTGCCATCCACCTAGGCTGTATGAAATTACCTGGTGATAAAACCGCACCAAGTTGTACTTGTGTAAAGTTGTGCTTGTTTACCAGTGTTTGCACTGACAGCACTTCTTCTGTCTGTTTGTTTGGTTGTGTGGCTAGAAGCTCATTGTGTTGTCTCATTGTGGTGAAGTGCACTGAGAATGGGCGGTGAGGCTCATACCCAATAGCCTGCAGCAAACAGTTTTTTTTTTTGCGCACATCGTTTAGCGCTCAAGCAAAACGTTCTCTCTGCAGCTCCTGTGCAAATGAGAGGAACGCTGCACACCCAGTCTAAATGATGTGCTCTCTAGCTGGTTAACCTGTAATGAAAAAAAGAAACAAAATAGCTGTACAAAGCTAAATTGGTGGGCAGGAAAAGTGAGTGAAAGTACTGACCAACATCATGAAAGAAGACAGTAAGCCATTATAAAGATACTTAATAATGTCCCTCCCAGTTTAGAATCCATAACTTCTTTGTTGCTATGCGACCACGGTAAATATTAAATATTAAATTACTAAATATTAAATCTACACCGCTGAATTTGAATGCAGATGTAGTGGGCATAGATTGGTGTCTCCTCGCGTAGCCTGTAGAGCACTATCCACATGCTCATTGCGAGCCGCGACGTCGGCGGTTCGAATCCGACCGTTCGACTTTTTCGCATGTCTCTCCCTCTTCTTCCTGTCTCTCTACACCAGTGGTCTCCAACCCTGGTACTGGAGAGCTACAGGGTCTGCTGGTTTTTGTTTTCACCTTAAAATCAGCACCCAATTGAGACCCAAGACACTAGGTGAGTTGAGTTAACTGTGTAATCAACTGCTCTAATTGATTCATGAAGTGCAGAGTCACTTTGAAAACCAGCAGACCCTGTAGCTCTCCAGGACCAGGGTTGGAGACCACTGCTCTACACTGTCCTATCCAATAAAGCGGAAAAAGCCCATAAAAATGTATTTAAAAAAAAGATGCAGTGGGCATAGCTCAGCTAGTTCACTAGTGAAGCACAGTGAGGTTCAGTAAAGCGAAGGCCTTGTAGCAGGTTACCGTGACAACAGTCTCTGGTGACTCAGATGAAAAATAACAACATTGCCCATACCTTGGGGCAATTTTGTCTTTGGCTGGTGACACATTGGTCTTTGGAATGAGAGGTCTGGGTTAAAAAATAACACCTCAGATCAGAATCTCTACCTTTGGTTGCTGTTTCATTAATGAAGGAGCCGGTGTTATTGCAAAAACAGTGGATCTGCAAAACCTGCGCCAACCTTTTTCCGGTTGAGGTGCTGTCACAACAAATTCGATCCGGGCTGCCAAAATGATCCGGGTGACGTATTGAAATTCTAAAACAGCCGATATAGCCATTGTGACGTACTTAAAGTTTCTTTACAGCGTCCATTGTTATGCCAACTCTGCCAGCCTTGCTACTTTCTGTGGCGATAAAGATTCTAAAACAACTCAGCAATTTATATGGTTTAATGAGTTATTTTCCAGCCTGAAATGCGATCATAATCGTAAACGGCTACATGTCATCTAACTTGCAAGTAGTTGGCTATCTCCTTGGATATGAATTAAATGTTTTTAACAGAAAATAATAATAAATGTGATTTTATCCACGGAAATGGCTATACAAAAAGGCTAAATAAATGTTGTGGTCATGATTGCCGTCGTAGACGTCAGAAGGAAATGTCAGACAAAAAAAAAAAAAGAAGGTTGGCTCTCTCTGGTTAATTTTATTATGCAAGTTAACATCTCTGATATTTCCCCATGGCTAACTTAGCTTTTTAAATTGAATTTGTATAATAAAATTAACCAAACACAGGCTTACATTTTCTGAACCTCTGTGATATAGTGGTGTAAGTAGGCTATTTAACAATTAGTTAGCTGCTCCGCTAGCCAGCGCTATGCTACTGTCAACACAATGCACACAGCACTCATACGCTGGTATGCACTTATAGCTAGCCACCTCTACATTATTTTCAGTAATATGAGAACATGCAGCTGAAATCCTCTGCGGAAAGCAACTTCACAGCGATCTTATTTGCGATCAGTAGGAAGTGTTGTGCTTCACTTCGGGGTGCTTATTTCGCTTGTACAGCGAGTTTCCAGCCCAAACCACTGCAAAGAGAGCAAATTTATTTATTTTTTTGACAGTGACAAATCAGTTTTGAGCTTCCTGTTTCTCCTACCGATACAATACCATTTTGTTAATAACTGTTCCACCCGGCTTCGTTCATTGCAATGGAGGTGCCACTAAAAACGAAAAGAATAGGCAGCAGACTATATGGCAAGTATGTGGCTTACTTTACCAAAATCAGTCATATTCACACCAAAACATAAACACACTTAGTTTTATACGCCACTAGAGAGCTGGCTATTACTAGCAATCTATCTATCTCTCCCACTTGCTACCTAGGTAAATAACACTAGCTATTAAGAGAGATGGGGAGATTGCTAGCAAGCTAGCTAGTGAGAGAGATAGAAAGATCTCTAGATAGACAATTATATCCCTAGATAGCGGTACTGATAGCATTAACAAATAATTATTAACAGTGTTATGACATAGCCTCTCATTTAGTTTCTGTAATTATGTGGCTATATGAAAAAAATGCGTCTTTGAAAGTGCCGTTACTTCTCTTAAATCTCTAAAAATGCATAGGCTGCGTGAGACCACTAAGAGGATACAACGGGAAGCTCTTGCCCCTCCCTCTGCATAGTACACTTGAGCGACCCATCAACCGAGTTGCTTTGCTGTGTGAGCGCAGGGTTAGCTTGCAGTGCTTTAGCCCGCAGGCTAATACCGTTAGCCACTATTTTTGCAATTACACCGGAGACACAAAGGAAGCTGCCTGCCACACCCCCAGATGTCTGCTGTGCAAGTTCTGTACCCTCTGCTTTGCATCCTCACCAATTATTTCACCACAGTCCGACACTGCGCAGTTTCAGTTCTTGTTTTTTTCCTCTTAACTTTTTACCATATCAACCACGTTGATATTTTCCATCTTCACCTCTGGCATTGAGGAAGTGATTCAGTGCTGTCATGATTTTGTAAAACCACCTGTGTTCTGCCCCGGCCTTTCAGTTTCAGCTTTTGCAAATGGAGGGAACTGAGGACAGGGTGTGGGCTGTTTGGGCATGCTGCTGGGTGGGTGCAGAGAGCCGGGCCTGTGAAACTGTGTAGCTGAGAGATATTTTTTTGAGTACGAAAAGAAACCAAAATTTGTTGTAGGCTACGCAAAACCACCTTCATTTTCAACAGATTTAGGCTGCCATAAAAAGTAAATAGTTATTTTGGTTTTTAAAAAAAGTAAAATATAGACAGTGCATAGCGTGTCACATAATGAAGGCCACACTCACCATGGGGGAAAACAACCAGCTGCACTCCATAGAGTTAATATAAAAGTTGGTGTGTGATGGGCTGTGAGACAAACAAGGACAAGGACCAAAAAGTTTTCCATTCTCTCTGTTTTTAACTTACCTTATTATGATAGCTGCTTTTAACTAATGTTAACGTTAGCATTAATGTTAGTTAAAGCAGCTAGGTCTACTGTAGATAATAATATTAACGTTAGTTAAAAAGAGCTATCATAATAACGTTAGCTATGTAGCTAGCTGTGTCCTTAGGATGTGGTGCGATGAGTAACCTTGCTAGCTTTGCAGTTATAGGTCTCATCACATCTTAAAAAAAACGAATTAAACACACAAATGACCATTTCTGACACAGCTAATGAAAGTTATAAGCACTTACTGGGGACAAAATTGTGAATTTACTACAAATATGATTGTGGCTTGATTCAGGATTCCAATTACCTGACCTGGATCCACTTGATTTTCCTCATTGGCTTGGTCTTCTTACACGAGAGGACTTAAAAGCGAGGTTCTTGATTTTGTTATTTGTACAGTCCACTGTGCCATGATGTTTCGGCCTTTTAATAACTTTGATATTCCCCTGACTGCTAAAACTAACGGTATGGAGCACAACGGATTGTTTTCTCCCATTGTGGGAATTTCACTGTTCGCGAATACCATTGATAATACATTTTCAGTATTCGCCCCCATAGCTGTACAGCTAACAATGTTTTTCAAGGAGAACATTTAGGAGCTCACAGTGCATCCCAGTTAGCAGGTGTGCTCCTAAATGACTTTACCAGTTCACAGACATTAATTATCAGGAGCAAATGCTTCTAAAATGGGAGCGCTGTAGAGCCCTAACCCCAACGGCTGCCTTTCTCCTGTTGCTTCCCAGCAGAGCTCCGTGATTCTGGCAGTTTTCCCCAGCCTTGGTGCATCAGCATGGGGCCCCAGGGTGATCCCAGCCCCTCCCACGCCTCCTTCGACAGCTTCCTCCAATCGCAGAGCTGCAAGGACGTGCTGCAGAACTTCGCCGAACTCTGTCGCCACCTGGAGGTGGACCCTCGCGACTATCGGGTTTTCTACTCTAAGCTCAAGGAGAGGCTGAACTACTGGAAAGCCAAGGCCCTCTGGGCCAAGCTGGACAAGCGAGCCGCTCACCCGGACTACCAGCAGGGCAAGGCCTGCGCCAAGAACAAGGTGTGTGAGTGTGTGTGTGCGCATGTGTGTGTGTGCGTGCAAGTATGTGTGTGTGAGTGAGTGAGTGTGTGTGTGTGCGTGCAAGTATGTGTGGTATGTGTAAGTGAGTGAGTGAGTGTGTGAGTGTGTGTGTGTGTATGTGCATGCGAGTATGTGTGGTGTGTGTTTGTGTGAATGAGTGAGTGTGTGTGTGCATGTGTGAGTGTGTGTGTACGAGTATGTGTGGTGTGTGTGAGTGAGTGAGTGCGTGTGTGTGCATGTGAGTGTGTGCGTGCAAGTATGTGTGGTTTGTGTGAGTGTGTGTGTGTGCGTGTGTGTGTGTGTGAGCGTGTGAGTTTGTGCGTGCGTGTATGTGTGGTGTGAGCATGTGTGAGTGTCTGTGTCTGTGTGAAAGAGTTTGAGTATTTGTGTGAGTGTGTGTGTGCATGTGTGTGACAGTGTGTGTGTGAGAGAGTTTGAGTATTTGTGTGAGTGTGTGTGTGTGTGCATGTGTGTGCATGTGTGTGTGAGTGTGTGTGTGTGTGAGAGAGTTTGAGTATTTGTGTGTGTGTGAGAAAGAGAGAGAGAGAGTGAGAAAGAGAAAGAGAGTCTGATTGAAAGCGGACCAGGAAGTTTTCTGGCCAGCATTAATTGCACAATTAGTTCTCATATTCTCAGAAGTATTTAGTCACAAAGAAACTAAATTTCAATGGTTTATTGCTCAAAAATGGAAAGCAAATCTTGGCCAGCTGCTTATTTATGACACACAGTCGGTCCTTCCTGGGTTTATGGAGGAAAACCACAATGGTTGTTGTGAGGAATGTGGAAACTGCCAATAATAGTTCCACAGGCAGGAATTTCAACGTTCATGTTTTCCTAAAATCCCATGGGAAGAGCTGAAGATCAGTCTGTCATGTTTTCTTGTGTTTCCATGGTTTTGTCTGAGTGACAGCACGGAACCCAGAATATTAGCGGTTAGTAGTTAGCGGTTAGCTGCATCAGCAGTTCACTGACGTGCATGAACGACAGGCTAAAGGCCCGGCCATTCACTGACGTGCATGAACGACAGGCTGAAGGGCCAGCCGTTCACTGACGTGCATGAACGACAGGCTGAAGGGCCAGCCATTCACTGACGTGCATGAACGACAGGCTGAAGGGCCAGCCATTCACTGACGTGCATGAATGACAGGCTGAAGGCCCGGCCATTCACTGACCTGCATGAACGACAGGCTAAAGGCCCGGCCGTTCACTGACGTGCATGAACGACAGGCTGAAGGGCCAGCCATTCACTGACGTGCATGAACGACAGGCTGAAGGCCCGGCCGTTCACTGACGTGCATGAACGACAGGCTGAAGGGCCGGCCAGTCACTGACCTGCATGAATGACAGGCTGAAGGGCCAGCCGTTCACATGATTCCGCCACACAGAGCGACAGCTAGGATTACCAAAAAACTGCCAACAGCTTGCAGCCCAAGGCTCCGTCAGTGTGAAATTGGGTGTTAATGTTCGGCGTGTTTGCTCTTAAATGCTGACACCAGGGAGGCAACTGTGACTGTGAATATGATGAGTTCCCACCTCACGTTGCTATTTGGTCTATTTAGGGTTTAATGGTGGAGCATACACTGTATGACCAAAACCACTTGTTTTTCATGGTTTGGGCTAGGCCCCTTAGTTCCAGTAAAGGCAAATCTTAATGCTACAGCATACAATCGCATTCAAGATTATTCTGTGCTTCCACAACAGTTTGACCTCACTAATGTTCTTCTGGCTGAATGAAATCAAATCTAACATCTAGTATAAAACCTTCACAGAAGAGTGGAGTGGAGGTTGTTATAGCAATTCCATATTAATGCCCATAATTCTGGATGAGTTGTTGGATGTCAGGTGTCCACATACTTTTGGTTATGTAGTATACGTCAGTATCAGCCTCTGTGTATTTCAGTGTTAAATAAATATTATTGATTATAGTAGAGTAAACATTTAAACATGTGATCTCTAATAATAATACATATAATAATCATCATCATTGTGATCATCATCATGTTCTGTCTATATTCTCTCTCCCCCTCCCGCTCAGTGTTTGGTCCTGGGTGCGGGGCCCTGCGGATTGCGGACGGCCATAGAGTTGGCTTTCCTGGGGGCCCAGGTGGTGCTGTTGGAAAAGCGAGACTCTTTCTCCCGTAACAACGTGCTGCACCTGTGGTCCTACACCATCCAGGACCTGCGCGGCCTCGGGGCCAAGAAGTTCTACGGAAAGTTCTGCACTGGCTCGCTGGACCACATCAGTGAGTGGGCCGTACACACGCAGGAGTGCACACAAGCACGCACACACACACACACACACGCGGACACACACACAATCATACACAAGCACACACACATACACACACACACACACAAGCACACACACACAAGCCTACACAAGCACACACACACACACACACAAGCATACACAAGCTCACACAAGCATACACATGGCTCGGCTAAACACGCGCATGAACATACACAAGCACACACACACACAAGCACACACAAACACAAGTATACACAAGCACACATAAGCATACACAAGAACACAAACATGTACACAAGCACACATAAGCATACACAAGAACCCAAACACGTACACAAGCACACATAAGCATACACAAGCATACACAAGCACACACACGCACAAGCACACAGACACGCACAAGCACACAGACACGCACAAGCACACAGACACACACAAGCACACAGACACGCACACGACTAAACACACACACACACACACAGCTGCTTATCAGTGGACAGCCCCCGTTCTGCAAACACTCATTACATCATTGTTCACCTTTGTGTGACTGCACACACCCATTAGATTAGGGGTTTTTTTTTTTCAAAATGAAAACCATTGGCAGTTGGAGGGAGCAGGAGCTAAAAACGGAGATTGATGTTTTGTAGTTGGTCATTTTGCACCTCGCTGATTTCTGTGCTTCATGAACTGAAAGAACCGGTTTGGCTTGGTGGCTCAGCCAAAACATTAACTTTGAGAATGTATTATGGAATTTGAATAGTCACTTCGAATTAATATCAAACCAATGACAAAGTTCAGCCATGTTTTTTTGTTTGTGTGTGTGCCTGCGTGTATTGTATGTGTGCGTGTACACGTGGGCATGCGTGTGTGTGTGTGTTTGTTTTTGTGCGTGTGTGTTCATATATCTATTTGTCTGAAGGTATTCGGCAGCTGCAGCTGATCCTGTTGAAAGTAGCTCTGCTCCTGGGGGTGGAGGTACACACTGGTGTGGAGTACAGGGGCCTCCTGGAGCCAAAGGTCCAGGATAACGGAGTTACAGGTGACCACAGCAACCCTGCTACCAGCAGCTACCTGCACACTGCTCAGATCAGCACATCTATCTCACCTGCAGCTCACTGCTCAGACCAGCACATCTATCTCACCTGAGCTACCTGTTCACTGCTCAGATCAGCACATCTATCTCACTTCAGCTACCTGCTCACTGCCCAGATCAGCACGTCTATCTCACCTGAGCTACCTGTTCACTGCTCACATGAGCACATCTATCTCACCTGAGCTACATGGTCATTGCTCAGATCAGCTCATCTGTCTCTTTAAAAGAAATTGGTTCGCACTCAAAAAATGGCTACAAATCTTCAAAAAAAGTCATTATTTATTTTTTATTTGTTTTCTTCAATGCAGAATCATGCACAAACGTTTCAGCATGTTGCCTTCTTCAGTGTGCTGTACCTGCACACTGAAGAAGGCAACAATGCCGAAAAGTTTGTGCGTGATTCTGACGATATTTCACTGGTTTCAACGCATCAAACAAATTAAAAAGGGTGAGCGCGGTGATTTCTCTTGCTACCAGCTCATCTGTCTGACCTGCCTCTACCTGCTCACTGCTCACATGAGCATATCTATCTCACCTGAGTTACCTGCTCACTGCTCACATGAGCACATCTCTCACCTGCAGCTACCTGTACACATCTCAAATCAGCACATCGTTCACTTGAACCTTTTGACATTAGGTTGACATCACTGTCATACACATGACATAACAGCTGTCACAAGATGGTGTATCAGATGTTGTCAGTTTCCTGTCATAACATTTAAACATTTAGAAGTGATGACAGTTTTATGTCATTTGACATGTACTGATATCAGCTGCTATGCCATCCAGTGACAGCTGTTATGTCACGTGTATGACAGAGGTGCGTCAGCCTTATGTCGAAGGGTTCAAGTAGTATTGCCAAGATTTTCTCTGAACTCTTTAATAACAAGAAATGAGTCATGTACATGTGGTACTGATGTCATTCATGTTGAAGAGGTGGCTGAGTTGAGTCTCTCCCCCCTTTTTCCAGGATGGAGGGCGGAGCTTCGGCCCCCGTCCCACCCCATTGGCTCATTCGAGTTTGATGTTTTCATCTCTGCAGGAGGTGGCCGCTTTGTCCCAAAAGGTGAGAACATACAAACATACCCACCCACACATGCATATATACACTTAAAACATACACGCATACCCACACGCATGCGTATATACACATAGAAACATACAAACATACCCACACACATGTATATACACATAGAAACATACAAACATACCCACACACTAAGGCTGTCAAAAGTGCCATGAAATTGAGTTTGAATATTAGCTTTTGTAGTTAGTTAGAGTTTGAATATATTTGAATATCATTTGCCTATAATTCACAAAAATAAGCTGCTTATTGTCGGACACGTGACACTCCCTCTAAACTGGCCTAAGCGTTATTTTCCACAAGCGGGCAGTAGAATAGAGGACATTGGTGAACTTTAATACTAGGTTACTACATCTGGGGCCTCATTTATAAAAGTATTTTAGATCAACTGTGTGGCGCGTGCGTAGAAAATCACGTCAAAGTAGTGATTTATAAAATTTCAACAGGACTCGATTTGACCCTGGAAACGGTCGTGGCTCTACGTCAGGTCTTCACTTGACGTATGCATGCAAGTTCATTTTATGAATGAGCCCCCTTCAGTTTCTATAGCCTAATGCGCAAATGATTAAAGTATTTTCTCGTGGATGTAATTTGCCACAAATCGGCATTTATTAATCATAGGGAAATGATTGTTAATAGGAAATCCCTGTTTATTTCTTAACACAAAAACTATTCAAACGGCTAATACCTGTAGCCTAAAACAACATAAATTACTTACTCTATTTAGTTTTTTTAACTTCTTTCATCATCCAATTTTATCAAAATCTTCAGAAAAGAAAGGAAACATGGCCTGCCGTGGGAACATATTTAGCCTAAATTGTTAGCTGACCAGATCTGTTGAACGAAGTGAAAAAAGAGACTGGCTCGCGAGGCTAGCTGACCAGTAACGTTCGGTGTCCATGGAGCTGAAAGTATCACCAGAGGTTATTGGCAAGGAAAACCAGGCGATCCACTTGCCTGGGTCCTGGGCAGAATGTTTTTTGTTGACAGAGGAAGTAACGTTAGCACGGGAAATGAACTTTGCATGCATGAACATGATTGGCCGCTTGAAATTAAAGCCTGCATGTTAATTACAATACATGGAATCCAAAACTAATATTAGAATGCTCAAATTTAGGTTTGAACTTTTAAAAAAGAAAGATTTTCGAATAATTTTCGAACTTTTTTGACAGCCCTACCACACACACACACATACACACTTAAAACATACAAACATACTCACACACATGCATATATACACACAGAAACATACAAACATACCCACACAGACGTGTGTTTACACATAGAAGCATACAAACATACCCACACACGTGTATATACACATAGAAACATACAAACATACCCACACACACATGCGCATATACACATAAAACATACAAACATACCCACACACACATGCGTATATACACATAAAACATACAAACATACACATAGAAACATACAAACATACCTACACACACATTCTTATATACACATAAAACATACGCACACACGTGCATATATACCCACAAACTTTATACCATATATGCCATGTGTATGTGTGTATATGTATTTGGTATATGCCATGTGTGTGTGTGTATATGTATTTGGTGTATGCCTTGTGTATATGTGTGTATATGTATTTGGTATATGCCATGTGTATATGTGTGTATATGTATATGGTATATGTCATGTGTATGTGTGTGTATATATATATGGTATATGCCATGTGTATGTGTGTGTATATATATATGGTATATACCGTGTGTTTATGTGTATATGGTATATGCCATGTGTATATGTGTGTATATGTATATAGTATATGCCATGTGTATGTGTGTGTATATATATATGGTATATGCCGTGTGTATATGTGTGTATGTGTATATGGTATATGCCGTGTACATACGTGTGTATATGGTATATGCCGTGTGTGTATATGTATATGGTATATGCCGTGTGTATATGTGTGTATGTGTATATGGTATATGCCGTGTACATACGTGTGTATATGGTATGTGCCATGTGTATATGTGTGTGTCTCTCTTCTCTCCAGGCTTCAGGAGGAAGGAGCTTCGGGGGAAGCTGGCCATCGGCATCACTGCCAACTTCATCAACCACCGCACGGCCGCCGAGGGACAGGTGGCTGAGATCAGCGGCGTGGCGCGCATCTACAACCAGAAGTTCTTCCAGAACCTTCTCACAGAGACAGGTGTGAGCTGGGCAGGGTGTGACCTCACAGACAGGTGTGAGCTGGGCAGAGTGAGACCTCACAGAGACAGGTCTGAGCTGGGCAAGGTGGCAGGGTGAGACCTCACAGAGACAGGTGTGAGCTGGGCAGGGTGAGACCTCACAGAGACAGGTGTGAGCTGGGCAGGGTGAGACCTCACAGAGACAGGTCTGAGCTGGGCAGGGTGAGACCTCACAGAGACAGGTCTGAGCTGGGCAGGGTGAGACCTCACAGAGACAGGTCTGAGCTGGGCAGGGTGAGACCTCACAGAGACAGGTGTGAGCTGGGCAGGGGGGCAGAGTGAGACCTCACAGAGACAGGTCTGAGCTGGGCAGGGTGTGACCTCACAGAGACAGGTGTGAGCTGGGCAGGGTGAGACCTCATAGAGACAGGTCTGAGCTGGGCAGGATGTGACCTCACAGAGACAGGTGTGAGCTGGGCAGGGTGAGACCTCACAGAGACAGGTCTGAGCTGGGCAGGATGTGACCTCACAGAGACAGGTCTGAGCTGGGCAGGATGTGACCTCACAGAGACAGGTGTGAGCTGGGCAGGGGGACAGGTTGAGACCTCACTGAGACAGGTAATGGAACGGGACCATTGGAACAGTGACTGCAGCAAATACACAGTGATTAGGGGCTGCTCAGTGTGTGATACATGGCATCCTCATCACTCTCTCTCTTCCTCTCTCTCTATCTCTCATGCCCACACACACACACACACATACACACATGAACACACATGCACACACACACACACACACACACACACACACACTTCCCTTACTCCTGTTCTCCTCTAGGAATTGACCTGGAGAACATTGTCTACTACAAAGATGACACCCACTACTTCGTCATGACCGCCAAGAAGAAGAGCCTGTTAAACAAAGGAGTTTTAAAGCAGGTAGGGCGTGCGCCCCTCTGTCTGTCTGTGCAGGGTATGAGTTATAAAAGTGAACTTTACACTGACAGCAGTTCTGCAGCACTCCATTCCATTTAGCCTGATTCACCGGCCCCGGGACCTGCAGGTGGTCTCTTCCGCCAGCCCTGTCTCCCCCTGGGTTATCCAGATGGTTTCTCCCATTGCTGCTGTGACATCAGACCTCGGGGATTATCCCCTGACCAATCCCTGTTAATGGTGCTCATTCCTGTGTGTGCTGCTCACATCTCTACCAGGGTCTCGAACCCTACTCACTGCCCCCTCCACACAACTATCTACCGGAATGTTCATCCTGCAGTGACTTGTAGAGCAGAGGACATGCTCAGCAGGGAGGGGATCTGGGGGAGATAGCGTGAACCTCCGCACGCGTTACTCTCTCCCAGTGAAACTCCTCGCTGTCAGGTGAAAACAAGCGGCTGGCGGCTCCACGTGTATCGGAGGCTGGCATGTGGTAGTCTACACCCTCCCCAGACTGACAGAGGATAGCGCATCGACCAGGACTGTGATACACACGGGGAATTGGTATAACGACTAAAAAAAAAAAAAGAGAATTAATTCCAATCAATGCCCCCCCCCCCCCCCCCCCCACACACACACACACACCAGCATTAATTAATTACGTCATTAATGGCATTATGGCATTAATCAACCGGGTGGCCGTTCTATTGCACCGGGGGCTTATACACACTATAATTAATTACAAACTACTTCAATTTCTTCCATCAATTACTCAAACTGAACATGATATTGTTTATTTGGGACTGCAAACCAGACCCGTAAAAATAATTTGAAAACCGGATATTCTAGTCTAGTAACCCCCGCCCCCCTGCACCCATCCCCCCCGCTCGCACCCAGGACCACAGCGACGCCGAGCAGCTCCTCTCCCCGGCCAACGTGAACCAGGACGCCCTGCACCAGTACGCCCGCGACGCGGCCCACTTCTCCACGCAGCGGCGCCTGCCCAGCCTGGAGTTCGCCCGGGACCACGCGGGCCGGCCCGACGTGGCCGTCTTCGACTTCACCTGCATGTTCCGCGCCGAGAACGCCTCGCTGCTGATGGAGAGGAGCGGGAGGAAGCTGCTGGTCGGCCTGGTGGGAGACTGCCTGGTGGAGGTACGGTCGCCGCCGCCGCGCGCAGCACGCGTGCGCTGAGCACTGCGACCTCGCCCTCACGGCTGGCTCTGATTGGCTGCTGTGGTGCATACAAGACGAGACGAGTTTTAATTGAGTTGTGTCCTGTTGCAGTAGCTTCCTTCACCAGCTTCCTCTTTCTTTCTGCGCGTGCGTCCGCGTGTGTGCGTTTGTGTGCTTTCATTTGTGTATGTGTGTGCGCATGTATGTTCAACCAACAAAATTATCTGTATCTGTATTCGGGTAGAAGACAGGAAGTGGGCGTGGTTTGTACCAGAAGTCACGTTAAATCGGGCAAACGTTGTATTTTCTAACCTAATATTCATTACGCACGGCACAATTGTTGTGCCGTGCGTAACCCCCCCTTCCTGTAACGTTAGATAGAGGCTATGAGAACTCGACATGGAGCTGACTTTTTTTTCCCGAATCTGAATAATAACAAGCAACTTCGGGTAGAATAAATATCTGTTTCCATCGCATTATTCGTGCTTTCCCGAATACAGTATTCAGATTTGGATACATCCCTAGTACATACGCGCACGCGTGAGTGTGTGAGTGTGTGAGTGTTTGTGTGTACATATGTGTGTTCCTTGTGTATAAATTTGTGTGTACATTCTCGTGTGCGTGTGTGTATTTTTATGTACATACACACGTGTGTGTGTGTTTGCAGCCCTTCTGGCCCCTGGGCACGGGGATCGCTCGCGGGTTCCTGGCTGCCTTCGACGCGGCCTGGATGGTGCGGCGTTGGGGCCTGGGGGTCCCTCCCCTGGAGGTCATAGCCGAACGGTAACTGCCCTGCCCAATAACTATCCCACAACTTCCCCAGAGCTGCACCTTCCCGTCTAAATGTGAGGTCCTGTTCCCAGCAGGGTATTCTGTGTGCTTCGCTAATCAGAAGTAAAATCTGACTCCTATAAGTGTGTTTCTTGGGACTAATCTGAGACCAAAAATTAAATTGCATCACAAATTCAGTTAGAACTGCGATTAGTAATCTGGGATTTATTATGGGCATCACAAATTCATTTAGAACTGGGATTAGTAATCTGGGATTGATTACAGGCATCATAAGCATCATGTATTGCTAGAGTTAAGTTGTAGCATGTGGGTGCATGTATGGGGCCTGGGCCCAAATGTATAAGGGGGGCGTGAGGAGGATCTGGACTTTTAAGAGCTTATCTCTTTCAGTTTCTGCACAGTTTGTCTGCAGAATTATACAAAAGCAGCATGCTTCTGCCTAAGAAAACCTGAAAATTAAATTAAACCAATCAATTACTTAGGGAGGCAAAGCACCCCTGTTGCCCTGTTTAATGAACCCCCTGTTACGTAGTGGTGATCGGGTGGAAATCTCTGTACCGGCAGGGAGAGCATCTACCAGCTGCTGTCTCAGACCACACCGGAGAACACCAGCAAGAACTACAACGCGTACAGCATCAACCCAACCACGCGGTACCCCAACATCAACCTCAGCTCCATCAGAGCCAATCAGGTCAGTGCAGGACGCCTCACCAGCAAAGCCATCCCACCCGTTGGGGTCCTATCCCCTGGCAAAGCCGTCCCACCCGTTGGGGTCCTATCCCCCGACAAAGCCGTCCTACCCGTTAGGGTCCTATCCCCTGACAAAGCCGTCCCACCCGTTGGGGTCCTATCCCCTGACAAAGCCATCCCACCCGTTAGGGTCCTATCCCCTGGTAGATTTCTCAAAAAATGTACAGCTTGAATTTTCCACTCATCTTTCTGTTCTAAAGGTCTTTTTTTGTCTGCTGATTGTTCCATAATTGTCACACACGGCAAGAAAAACCTGTTCCCCTGTTTACCCTGTGCTGTCATTCTTAGCCCCTATTAAAACCCTTTCAAGACTGGGTTTTTTGGAATGTTTCAACAAAATTGTAAGTCAGTGTTCTAGAACTCCATTGCTTTCTGTTCCCAGTAGTGATTGTTGCATCAGCATTAGAATGTTCAGTTAAGAACATCCTAATTACATATTTGTGACCTCACACATTAAGGGGTTGGGCAGAGTTTAAACACGCCCCTTTTGCCTGTGTCCCTCCCAGGTGCAGCACCTCTGCGATGTTGAAGACCACACCGACAGCAACAGGCAGAGCAGGAAGCAGAAAGCCAGGGTGCCACACCTGCGCCAAGGTCTGATCACTGGGGCCTCGTCTCCCAGAATGCACCATTTCAATCATCCGTTTGTCCTTATACTGTCAACAATCCATTACATTGAATCCCGGATATCTGACATGTGTGTGTGTGCGTGTGTGCGTGCGTGTGTGTATGCGTGTGTGTGCGTGTGTGTGTGTGTGCGTGTGTGTGTGTGCGTGTGCGTGTGTGTGCGTGTGTGTGTGTGCGTGTGCGTGCGTGTGTGTGCATGTGTGTGCGTGTGTGTGTGCGTGTGCGTGTGCGTGTGCGTGTGCATGCGCGTGTGCGTGTGTGTGTGTGTGTGTGTGTGTGTGTGCATGTGTGTGTGTGTGTGTGTGCGCGTGTGCGTGTGTGTGTGTGCGTGTGTGTGTGTGTGTGTGTGTGTGTGTGTGTGCGCGTCTCTCTCAGACTCAGTGGGTGGTTGTGAGGACCTGCTGAGCTGGTGCCAGCAGTGCACGGTGGGGTACGAGCGGGTGAAGGTGGAGGATCTGACCCAGTCCTGGAGATCGGGCCTGGCACTGTGTGCCCTCATTCACCACCACAGACCCGCCCTCATGTGAGTGCCAGTCTAACCATGCCCTCATTCACCATGTCATACCCACCCTTATCTGAGTGCCCTCATTCACCACGTCATAACCACCCTTATCTGAGTGCCCTCATTCACCACGTCATACCCACCCTTATCTGAGTGTCCTCATTCACCACGTCATACCCGCCCTTATCTGAGTGCCAATCCAACCGTGCCACACCACCAGATCTGGGTCAAATGGCTCACGCAAGCATTATTTTGGAGCAGCTCTGGGTGAAATAACTTTTGTCTTTTAGCCACTAGTAAAATTTATGCTGATAACTGGCTATTTTAAAAGAAAGAAACATCTGTTTCCACCAATAAAAGGACGGAGTGTGGCACAGTGGGTAAGGAACTGCGCTTGTAACCGAAAGGTCGCAGGTTCGATTCCCGGGTAAGGACACTGCCGTTGTACCCTTGAGCAAGGTACTTATCCTGCATTGCTTCAGTATATATCCTGCTGTATAAATGGATACAATGTAAAGTGCTATGTAAAAAGTTGTGTAAGTCGCTCTGGATAAGAGCGTCTGATAAATGCCTGTAATGTAATGTAATATTCACAACAAAGTTTTTCCTTTGTATAATTGTTGTATTTTGGGTAGTTCCATACATATTCCATTTAAAATAATCAGGGATTCTACCAGCATCTAAAGAGTTAAACTATTTCAAATAAGCATTTGACTGGGCTGTGCTTTGGAGCGTCCACCATTACGTAATCTACCTTTCGCAAACTCCACTGTGTGCAACCCTGGCCTCTCCTCTCTATACGGGGTTATTTCCTGGTGCTCGGAGAAGTTCTCCTTAAATAGGACGGCCAGGCTGAACAGACGATGTGTGGCTTCACCACTGACCAACGTTCAGGAAGTATTCAGTCAGTACGTCCACAGAGCACGGCTTCACGCTTCCTGTGATGATGTCAGCTATGTGGTGTGAAAAAGGCGTTACAATTTAGACTCCCCTCTTTCACTGGAAAGGAGGTACCTAAAAATGGCATTTTAATTGGGTGGTTTCCGGTGGAAAATAGGAAGCAGTAGTCATTTCTGTCAGAAGAAACACACCTACGATTCTGCCGCCCCTCTCAGCAGATGAACGGGTGTTTAAATGTCAGAAGAGAGTTGGTTGGAGAAGCGTGCGCGTCATTATGCGCGTGACTGTGCAAGCTTTTGTTTGTCGAGTCTTCAGCTGCCCGCTCTTGTGCTCTGCTGTCACAGTGACTTCTCGTCTCTCGACGAGACGGACGCCGCCCGCAATAACCAGCTGGCGTTCGACGTGGCGGAGAGAGAGCTGGGCATCCCCCCCATCATGTCCGGGAGCGACATGGCTGCTCAGAACCAGCCCGATCGGCTGGCCATGGTGCTCTACCTCACCCAGTTCTACAACGCCTTTGCTCAAAGGCCTCCCCCTGCTGGTAACCTCCTGAACTGCACTTCCCTCAGTCCATCGTCATCCCATTCAATCACTTACAAAAGATGCCAAATAATGATAGATAGATGGATAGATAGAGATCTTTATTTAATCAGGGCGCGCCTAATTGTTAGCAAAGCTCTCTTTCACAATGTTGCCCTGATGATTCAACAATGTGTCTAATACAAAACAATGCATTACACTATCACAGAAGTAGAGCAAACAAGATAAAAATGTACTGATGAAATAGAAAATACATTATGAAAAGCAAATACAAGTTTCCTGAAAAACATTGTGTTAGAGAAACCTATTGCTCTAAATGTACTCATCATTTATAGAATACCGTATTGTATTGCAAGGTGTTCTGTGACTTATTAGATCTAGGAAGTAAAAGTAGCAAAGATTAACATGTAAAAATAAGCAAACCAATGTTCACACATTTGTAAGGCTGCTTTAAATTACCATCATTTATCCCCCAAATGTCACAGAGTACACTCTGAGAAATAAAGGTATAGCGGAGGTACATATTTGGTCTTCAAGGAACAAATTCCCCAAATTTACCCTGAAAGTACTGTAATTGTCTATTTGGGTTCCCTTTACAACCAAAAAAGGTATAAATCATTTATGTATTGCTGACTAGGGGTACAGTTTTATGTGCCTGTAGGGTACCACCCCAGTGACGAGCATTTGTACCTTTATAGGCACTTTTTTGTACCTTTTTTTCTGAGGGTGTAGCAAGAATTTCTGAAAATATTTAATAAGACCTTGGAACATGTTGTACGTGAAATAACGTGCGATACAGTCTTGTATGAGAAGGTCTCTCGTGTGAAGGTTTTGTGAATGCTCTGCTGAGTATCAGCCTCTGTGCTTGTGGTGATTGTATGTCCATTGTGTTTGTGCACGCAGGGTACGCTTCATTATCTCCTTTCACTAGTCCGGACAATAGCACGGGAGAAACGCCTGCCGCGACAAAGCCTAGCACAGGCTTGAATTGGCAGGGAATTTCTGAGGTCGCTGTTCCTTTAAGGAAATTACCCAGAATGCCTCTGGCTCGAGTACTATCAGGCTGTGCTGTGTTGCCGCGGCAGCTGGCAGGCTCGGAGCCTCTGTAGGGAAATGGCTTACTAATGCTGGGTGGGACTCTCTCCCAGGCCCGTCTCTGCGCAGCAGACCGACCTCGTCCCCGTGCTGCGGACTCTGTGGGACTGCTGGGAAAGCAGGCATTAGTGAGTACAGACGTGGGGAGGGCTGCGGGGCCAGGGTGGGCAGGATTTACTGCGTTTCTCAGCCCCGGGTGAACGGAATAAAAACGCTCTGTCGATCGGTGGGGTCGTCTTCTGCAACCCTCGTCGCTGTGGGGAGAAAGGGGTGGGGCCAAAGCTCGGTGCTTTTTTTCCTAAACTACGAACGCTCCAAACGGAGGGAGCTGCAGGATAGAGGGTGTTGTATTGCAGTGGGTCCCTTAGGATGGTTCACCTGAAGGTGGTGCAGGAGTGAAGGCAGGGTATCAGGCTAGCGCCCCGCTCAGCCGCGTGGGCTGCGTGTGGGCGAGGTGTGGGCGCTGCCAGGTTTGTGTGTTCTGCTCCAGAGGCTTACAGGCGTGCAGAGGCAGAGAGTGCAGCTCTGCAAAGCCCCGGAGTGCGAGCAGAAGGAGAGAGGGGATCTGTGGGAATTTTTCGGGATGCGTCCTGCTAACGCACTAGCCCTCCGTGCGGCGATGCGCACTGCTGTCCAGAATCTAACGCTGAGCGTGCTGGCGTGCCCATGAACCTAGGGAGGGGGCGGGGCATAATCTGCCTCAGCATCGCCTGACTGGTGAGGGGGCGGGGCATAATCTGCCTCGGCATCGCCTGACTGGTGAGGGGGCGGGGCATAATATGCCTCAGCATCGCCTGACTGGTGAGGGGGCGGGGCATAATATGCCTCGGCATCGCCTGACTGGTGAGGGGGCGGGGCATAATATGCCTCGGCATCGCCTGACTGGTGAGGGGGCGGGGCATAATCTGCCTCAGCGTCGCCTGACTGGTGAAGGGGCGAGGCATAATCTGCCTCAGCATCGCCTGACTGGTGAGGGGGCGGGGCATAATATGCCTAGGCATCACCTGACTGGTAAAGGGGGTGGAGCATAATCTGGCTCAGCATTGGCTGGCTGGTGAGGGGGCGGGGCATAATATGCCTCAGCATCACCTGACTGGTGAGGGGGCGGGGCATAATCTGCCTCAGCATCGTCTGATTGGTGAGGGGGCGGGGCATAATCTGCCTCAGCATCGCCTGACTGGTGAGGGGGCGGGGCATAATCTGCCTCACCATCGCCTGATTGGTGAGGGGGCGGGGCATAATCTGCCTCAGCATCGCCTGACTGGTGAGGGGGCGGGGGATAATATGCCTAGGCATCACCTGACTGGTAAAGGGGGTGAGGCATAATCTGCCTCAGCATTGGCTGACTGGTGAGGGGGCGGGGCATAATCTGCCTCAACATTGGCTGACTGGTGAGGGGGCGGGGTTTTCTCCTTTTCCCCCGTTTAATTTAGTCATTTAATTGAGGATTTTAGGCTGTAAATGCTGTACAAATGCCTCTAAATTAGACTTAAATTTGAGAAAATATTAAAGACCATTCATCCCTCTCCTAAATGAATTGCAACTGGTGTTTTCACTAAAGAATGAAATTAAATACAGGCTTAGGAAATGGACATGAAAAATGCAATACGGAGGACATGACCTCGGTGTCCTCAGTGGTGGATACGGCCCAGCCTGTCTGTGGCCCGGCTGCTCCGGCTGCTCTGGCTGCGTCAACCGCCTGGTCCGCACTGGCAGCTACACACACACAGAAACGGGCTATGGCAGCTACACACACACAGAAACAGGCTATGCCAGCTACACACACAGAAACGGGCTATGCCAGTTACACACACACAGAAACGGGCTATGCCAGCTACACACACACACAAACGGGCTATGCCAGCTACACACACACACAAACGGGCTATGCCAGCTACACACACACACAAACGGGCTATGGCTCTTACACACACACAGAAACTGGCTATGGCTCTTACACACACACAGAAACTGGCTATGCCAGCTACACACACACAGAAACAGGCTATGCCAGCTACACACACACAGCCCTCAGAAACACAGGCCATCACAGCAAAGGGCGGGGTCTGCGGTCCCAGTCGGGGCATTCTGAACAGTGAAAATGAGTGAAGGGCGGATTTAAGATGCTCACGGTTGTGGTCTGAAGAGCCTGGTGTAAGAGCAGAGGGGGTGTGTGGAACGCTCGCTGGCTAAACGGCCTACAGCGAGGAGTCCGCTATTCAAGTCTCCAAGAGGACACCAAGAGGCCTTCTGGTGGAATGGCTCTGTTCGTGGATCTCATGTCTATCTCTCTCTCTCGTTCTCTCTCTGTTTCTCTCTCCCTCCCTCTCCCTCTCTCTCTCTCTCTCTCTCTCTCTCTCCCTCCCTCTCCCTCTCTCCGCAGAAGCAGCTCTCCGCCTGGCTCCTTTCAAGCCCATCTCGTTTGCCAGCACGCAGTCGGTGGTCAGCTTCCTGAGCAAGCTGAAGCTCAACTCCCTGCAGAGGCGCAAGGTAGCGTGGAGCTCGGCGACGCGTGCCGCGGGGGGAGGGGTCAAACCAAACCCCGATACCCCCCCCTGAACGGCACATTTACACAGGGAGGGCTGCTATTGGTCGCCTCGCAGAAGAGCAGAGAGTCAGGATTTTAACCGAAAAAATAATTTACTGTTTATGTAATGTTTTAAATCAGATTTTTTTTTTTCAAGATGGACTTGGTTAAGATGGCTGCAGAGTAAACATAGATAAATGGCCAGTTAAGGAACCAAACAGTGCAACAGCACGGCAAAGCTTAAATAAAGCACTTTTTTCAGTGTTTTGGCAAGTACTAATGAATGGATCATTTCAGTTTACCTTCAGTAAACAAATACATTTATCCATAACTACTCTGCAGCGCATACTTGATCAATCAGTCAATCAATTTTAGTTTTATAGCGCTTTTAACAAAGGCGCTTTGTCACTTGATGAACAGTTGTACTACACAAAAGGGGAGTGTAGTAAAATGGTTAGGGAGCCGGGCTTGAACCTTGACATCCTATTGTGCTCTTGAGCGAAGGTACTTAACATGAAAAACATCAGTAAATAGCCAGCTGTATAAATGGGTTGTATGTAAATCACGCTAGATAAAGCTGAGGTAAAGGTTGTATTGATCGCCTGTAAGTGTCTGAATGGTTTCGCCTGCGTTGATGATCTGCCATATCTCTAAGTACCGCAGAGGAGAAAGGTTTTTTTTATTTCTTTACCCTCTATCCATCTAAAGGAAACTTTTACAAAGGGTTCTTATCATTTGAGCTCCAGTGTGAGACAGGGGAAATGAACCTTTGACCACCTGAGCGTGTCGTACTTGTGTTTTAATTATTCTCTAAGTTTTACGGGTCCAGATTGGGTCACCTGCCTGTGTTTGTCTGCTTTACAGGAAAAACTGGCATTTGAAAAAGAAGACAGAGAGAGACTGATGAGGTCGGAGAAGAATGACGATGTGAGTATTCTCATTTTCCTTTCAGATTTTGTACCCTACGTAAAGAGGCGTGTGAACCTGCGCGGTAGTGCTGCTCTTTCAGTGAGCTGCTCACAGTGGAGCATTTCAGCGATTGTGCTGCTCTTTCAGTGAGCTGCTCACAGGGGAGAATTTCAGCGATTGTGCTGCTCTTTCAGTGAGCTGCTCGCAGTGGAGAATTTCAGCGATTGTGCTGCTCTTTCAGTGAGCTGCTCACAGTGGAGAATTTCAGTGATTGTGCTGCTCTTTCAGTGAGCTGCTCACAGTGGAGCATTTCAGCGATTGTGCTGCTCTTTCAGTGAGCTGCTCACAGTGGAGCATTTCAGCGATTGTGCTGCTCTTTCAGTGAGCTGCTTACAGGAGAGGACTTAATTTCCGGAGGGTTCTCTGGGGTGATGTTACAGTTCCTACTTATTTGTGATGATATATTGTAACATTGTTAGCGTAAGTATTTGTATGAAAGGAGAATTTATTGGTAATTAAAGCTTTCTCTCTCTGTCACTTTGTTTCTCTCTCTCTGTCTCTCTTTCACCCTCACCCACCAACCTACTCACTGACTGATTCACTCACTCATTCTCTCTCTGTCTCACACACACTCACTCACTCACTCATTCTCTCTCACACACACTCACTCACTCATTCATTCTCTTTCTCACACACACTCACTCTCTCATTCTCTCTCTCTCTTACTCACTCACTCACTCACTCATTCTCCCATCTATGTCACTTACTCACTCATTCTCTCACTCACTCACTCACACACTCACTCACTCACTCACTCATTCTCTCGCTCGCTCACTCATTCTCTCACTCACTCACTCACACACTCACTCACTCACTCATTCTCTCTCTCACTCACTCACTCACTCACTCACTCACTCGCTCACTCGCTCACTCGCTCGCTCACCTCCAGCCTGTGGGCTCCCCGGTGTCCCCGGGCAGCAGTGAGGTGTGTTATTTCTGTGGGCAAAGGGTGTATGTGCTGGAGCGGGTCAGCACCGAGGGGAAGTTCTTCCACCGCGGCTGCTTCGCCTGCCACCAGTGCGGCTCCACCCTGCGGCTCGGCAGCTACGGCTTCAGCCAGCTGACAGGTGAGCAATGCCGCCCCCTGCTGGACGCACGGCCATCTACAGGCCCATTCCCAGAGTGCCCCAGTGTTTGCTGGGTTTTGTAGTTTCCTTATAATTAGCAGCCAGGTAAGACCTTGGGGAAAGTGTGTGGACTCTTAAGCTTTAGTCTTTTTCAGGTACTTAAATAATTTTTTGTGTGCTGAAATATAAAAAACTAGCCGATTGTGGCCCTCCAGGACTGGAGTTTCAAGATCTGTGGTGTACAGTGATATCATCGACTCTGCTATCAGCTATAATTGACAAATCCAGTGACAGTCTTGAGCACTGTATGTTTCCACTCCTGTTTGTACGGTTGGGAAGAAGGTGAAGAGACTGAATACACTGTAAGTGCGTACAAAACTCAATAGCAGCGTCCTGCCTGTATGCACTTGTGATCAAACTGGCAAAAAATTGACAGTTGTTTCCTTTTCATGTCCAAATGAAATTGTGGACAATTGTTTTTAAAGCTGTTTCTTACTGAGTCGATGAAATGAACCTCCACCTAGCACCCAGGTGTGGTGTAGACATGTAACGCCACCAAACACTGATCCAGGACCTGTAGAACAGCGCTTCCCAACCGCTGTGCCGCGGCACTCTGGTGTGCCGTCAGGCGAGGTCGGGTGTGCCGTGTGAAAAATCCTTTAAATTTTTTAAGGATGTTTTAAAGGGGCTGCAGGGTGTTTATTAGTTATGCTCTTGAGAGTGGTGTGCCATGAGATTCTGTAAAATTGGAAAGTGTGCTGCGGGAAGAAAAAGGTTGGAAAACGCTGCTGTGGAATATAGCTGTGCTCATAGGTAGAGCTTGAGCAGCTGATCCTGGATTAGAAAGGGGGGAGGGATCTAGCCATAACACTATCAGTTTGAAAAAAAACGATTTAAAGAATTTCAAGTACATATTGGCCCCTGGCCATGTCCGAATCAGCATACTTGCCTACTATTGAGTATACAAGTTGCATACATGTTGTATACAACCTGTATACTTAATAGTAGGCAAGTGTGCTGATTCGGGCCCGGCCCAGGTCTGGAGGATAGTGAGGCTCGCACAGGAAGTTTGACCTCTGACCTCTGACCTTTCCCTCCCATTAGGAAGGTTCTTCTGTGCACAGCACTCGGAGGAGTCGGAGCTGGACCCCCCCAGCAGCACACAGGTACTAGTGACACCCATCTGTAGGCGTAGCTAGCGCACGCTCAAAAAATCCCTAAAAGTTGCGAAATGCCATCATATGTTAATTTACGTATTTATGACGCCATTGCATACTCATTAGCATATGAAAATATTTGTTACCTGAAGGAGGGGGATTTTCTGAACAGAGTATTTTATTTTATATATTATGGGTGTACTATTTTGTTGCTAGATTTGTTGCAAGGTTCTTTTTTTAAAATAAAGTCACTAAAGGTGCCTGAAGAGTCACTAAATATTGTGACAAAGTCTCCAAGTTGGCAACAGAGTATGTATTACAATTATCGACCTCAGTGTGTTTAATCACTGAAGACAGGGTTGGAGATTTCCCCCAGTGCTGTAATATCCTGTGTATTGGGGAGTATTGCTGTTCTAATCTGCCTTCAGAATTGGAAGCACTGTAATGAGTATGTTGTCTGTCATAGATCAGTCAAAAGTTGAACGATGGGGGAGATTTTTGAGTTCCCGGCAAGATTGTGGTTCCAAGTTCAGTTCGATTCTGTGTGGTATTGTAGACACAATCTGTCTTGTAGGCTGTCTTGATTTGTATGTTTTTAATTCTTATGATAATTAATTGTGATCTGCAGTGGTCAGCCTCCAGTCTACCAGACTCCGTCAGTTATTTACGCTTATGGCCTGTGAACCATTTCCAACATGACAGTCAAACTTCTGCTCGTAAAATGTTATTCTGTCTCATACCTCTTTCTGAGAATTTTTACCTCATAGGTTAATCGTGTAATTAACAAATATATTGGTGTTGTGTTGCTGGTGTGTGAATTGTGTTGTACCATGAATACTTACTAGCGATTCTGTCCAAAAGGCTTGCTTTCACAAGGATGCATGTTGGCAGTGTGGTGTATTGTGTGGTGTGGTGTATGTACTCTTACGTTTATTTACTGGACTTGTTTTGCATAGGAAACTCCAGGGGGCGACAGTGAGTCTGCCCTCCCACAGTCGGAAGAGAGCCAGGAGCTCAGGCCAGCCCAGGCCAGCACAGAAACTCCAGGGGGCGACAGTGAGTCTGCCCTCCCACAGTCAGAAGAGAGCCGGGAGCTCAGGCCAGCCCAGGCCGGCACAGAGACTCCAGAAAAGATTCAGATCCCCGAGTCTCCAGGAGACCCCGGGCACCCGGAATGTTCCGCCAGCCCGGGGCATGGCTCTGGGGCGGAGCCACGGGAGCACGGCGACGCAGAGGTTGAAGGTACGGTGGCCCCAGAGGCTCATTCGGACGACTCTCCGACCCCGGCGTCCGTCCCTACGCAGCCCGGCCGGGAAGAGGTTCCGGATAAACTTGACGACATCGACATCGACAGCCACAGCGACAGCGAAGGAGAGTCCAGCGCTCTCTGCACCAGCCAGCAGGGGGCAGACAGCCCCGCTGCACCTCACCCCGTGCCGGCCGTCCGCACCTCCCACCTGGCCGTCAGGGTTCGGGTGGAGTCCTGCGACGACGCGCCCGAGGCTCCGGCCGAACCCCTGCCGGTGCCCAAACCGCGCTCCCTCCCTCCCAAGGCCCCGAGCGTCCCGCAGCTGGTCACCCCCTCGGGCGAGGAGGAGGCGCGCGGGGACGACGCGTCCCCCCAGAGGGACGAGGAGGAGGCGCACGAGGACGGCACGCCCCCCCAGAGGGACGAGGAGGGGGCCCCCCCCTGCCCCGGCACGCCCCAGGGCTCCCGGCCCAAACAGCCGCTGAGGAAGCTTCAGCTGACGCCCGAGGAGAAGAGCCAGCTGGTCAGCCTCAGCTTCGGCCAAGACTCGGACTCCGAGGCCGCCGCCTTCCTCCCCTCGCCTTCCTCCCCGTCCTCTTCCTCCTCCGCGCCCACCAAGCCCCCCCGGAACCCCCGGAGCCTGCTATTGGCCGAGCCTGTGGAGGAGGCGGAGCCCTGGGGCAGGGGCCCGTCGGGGAGCGTGCGGGAGCAGAGCAATCGGCGCTCCTTCAGGAGGAAGGAGGAGCCGGCGGGGCAGCAGCCGCCCTTCCCCCACAAGCCCCGCTCCAAGTTCTCCCCCTGGAACCTCTCGTCCCCGCGCCTGGGCAGGGAACACAGATTCGGGGGCATCGCCGGGCACCTGGAGAAGTCAGGTGAACCTCCTCCACCCCCCTCCCCCCGGCAGGTTCCAGTCTTCGTCTTCCTCACTGTCATTGTAGCTGAGGCCCGTTCAGCCCTTGTGAGAGGCCTTTTCTCGCGTAGCTGCAAATGGTTTAACGTTCGGTTAGATTTAAATCTAAGCATTTTGCGGGCGCTCCCGTGCAGAGCCTGAATCAGCATGCATACAGGTTTAGGCAAAGAGCAGGAATGATTCAAGTCACCAGGGTCGCAACCGATAGTAGCCGCCATTTCATACATCTACAACCTAATGTTGAGCGCCATGTTAGATGCAGGGCATCGAGAAAGATATTGCTTTGACTAGCAAATGGGTTTGAGTGAGGCTAGAAAAACCACAATAAATGCTCAGAGATCAGCATTAGCCGAGCCAAGATGCACAATTTTAACACCGAGTGTCTCCTTTACTGTGTAGTTTTATCTCATATTTGAGATACGTACCCAAACAGCGTATAATCAGACGTTTCTTCATCAAAAGGGGCTAGAGCGCAGGTTGATGGCAACCTATCGGATGAGGCAGCAGATCATGAAGATGACGATGACGACGATGATGATGACGACGAAGAGGACGTTTTCGGTGGGGATGACGTCATGGATCTGTTTGATGAAAAGGTGAGAAAAGCAGTCTTACTAAAGCTAACATTTCACATAATATTTCACAACATATCAGATTAATATTATGTTTGGTTTAATCCTTATTAATGGATTCAGGTCATTCACTCTGGTGAACTGCGGTGCCAGGAGATTTTTTTGTTTTGTTTTTTATTACCTCCGACGTTGCCATGCCAAAATAAAATTTACAGCAGGAAGATTTAAACATTTGTGTTCATCCCCGCTGCTAGCCTTTGAGGAAGTGTTTTTGTCTTCTTATTTTCCATGATTGTTTTTTAGTACCCTTTTCTTGTCAGAAGCGGCTGACTAGCAGAGCCCTCACAGACCGCTGTGGCGTTTCGCCGTTGTCTGGCACTGATTATTTCAGCTGAAACCTCTTGATTCTGCATACAGCTGCAGGCTGGAGTCCTTCAGATCGGCCTCCATTTTGGCTCCCAAGGGGGAATCGCATGGCTGTCAAAGCATGTTTTCTGCAAATGCAGGAGTTAAATGGGGGAGGGGGCTGGAGGTATGGTGGGGGAAATCAAATAAAATAAGTCATTTTTATGGTCCTAGTAATCGATGAGAACCAATTTAATTCATGCTTAGAAATGAAGACCCGACAAGTTTCACTTTACTGTGATAGAATACTCACAGACTAGATTGAGGGTAGAATAATCCTTTAAAATAAGTAAATTAGTTGGCCTGTTTTTTTTTCATTAAGAGAAGCTTGCACCAAATTACAGTGTTACCCAGATAACAGTACCAAGTTCGTTCTCTCTGTCCGTCTCTCTGTGCTTCTCCTCTATCCCTCCTTCCCCCTGTCCTTTGGTCTGCAGTTCAGTGCTCTGCCCTCTGACCCTGTGGAGGCCCAGAAGTTGGAGCTGATGAAGATGCGGACCCTGGAACGGCGAGCCAAACTGTGCGAGATGCAGCGCTTCCACAAAGCACAGGTCAGTGCACCAGCCTCGACACTGCCCCCCTGTGGACAGTGTGAAATACAGCGCTTCCACAAAGCACAGGTCAGTGCACCAGCCTCAACATTGCCCCCCTGTGGACAGGGCGTGAAATACAGCGCTTCCACAAAGCACAGGTCAGTGCGCCAGCCTCAACACTGCCCCCCTGTGGACAGGGCGTGAAATACAGTGCTTCCACAAAGCACAGGTCAGTGCGCCAGTCTCGACACTGCCCCCCTGTGGACAGGGCGTGAAATACAGCGCTTCCACAAAGCACAGGTCAGTGCGCCAGCCTCAACACTGCCCCCTGTGGACAGTGTGAAATACACCGCTTCCACAATGCACAGGTCAGTGCACCAGTCTCAACACTGCCCCCCTGTGGAGAGTGTGATACAGCGCTTCCACAAAGAACAGGTCAGTGCGCCAGTCTCAACACTGCCCCCTGTGGACAGGGTGTGAAATACAGCGCTTCCACAAAGCGCAGGTCAGTGCTTTACCCTTTGCAGTCAAAGTCTGGAAACATGGACTTTGGTGCTTTTTAATAGCTAGTTTTTAACAGCCATAATGATTCATACAGAATGACTAAAATTATGATTGAGCATGTGCCTGTGGATTGATATTTGAAGAAAAAGATTTCTCGGTACTGCCTGAGGCATCCCTGTGATTACAGGGAATCTGTAATGAGTCGGGGGAACCTGACTGTGTGGTCTCCTCTGCTTCTGTGAATTTCAGCAGTTGGGAGCAAACATTAGTCCAGGGCCTAAAAAATAGGGAGGTTAAGAGAATCGACTGTGGTGGAGTGGGGGTGTGAGGGTTAGGCTGGAGTGTGTTCTTTTTCCCTGGTAATTTAGTCGTTTAATTGAGGATGCATTTTAGGGTATAAATGCTGTACATGTATTAAAGACCATTTATTGCCTTCCTAAATGATTTGCAACTGTTGTTCTCACTGAAAAATGAAGTTTATTGGGGGTTTGGAAATGCAGATGAAAAAAAGCCTGTGCTGTGAGTATTAAAGACGAGACTCAGGAGGAGGTCTTGCCTACGGAGGACCTGGGGTTTGGAGTGTGAGGAGTGCTCTCCTGTGAGAGCCTATGGCTGTGAAAAACATCGCTTTATCGAGCATCGTTCGTTCAAACTGCCGACGGTTTCTGACCAGCCATTCCCGTCCGCAGTCTATTCAGCGGCGTCTGGAGGAGATCGAGGTGACCTTCAAAGAGCTGGAGGAGAAAGGGGTGCAGCTGGAGCGCGTGCTCAGGGGAGAGGCAGGTAAGACCGCCCAGGTGTACCTTCTACAGTCTCCCTTATAATCAACCTGCTCACCTGCAGGCCCAGGTGTACCTTCTACAGTCTCCCTTATAGTGAACCTGCTCACCTGCAGGTCCAGGTGAACCATCTACAGTCTCCCTTATAGTGAACCTGCTCACCTGCAGATCCAGGTGAACCTTCTACAGTCTCCCTTATAGTGAACCTGCTCACCTGCAGGTCCAGGTGAACCTTCTAGAGTCTCCCTTATAGTGGACCTGCTCACCTGCAGGTCCAAGTGAACCTTCTACAGTCTCCCTTATAGTGATCCTGCTCACCTGCAGGTCCAGGTGAACCTTCTACATTCAGTCCAGGGTGCCACCAGGGATTTTGGGCCCCATGAAAAGCTATGCCATTGGGCTCCACCACCCCAGAAAATTCTGTGCTCTAATACTATTCAGTCAGGGCCCTTGGAATCATCCTAAACCCCACCCCCACCCCCTTACAGTGTCACGCCCCCAGCTCGACTCTCACCGAATCATCAGTCACCTCGGCAGGAATCATTATCATTGGCTGAAAGGGATGTGCAGGTCACTTCCAGAAAACCAAAGCAGAATGTGTTTTGTTGAAAAAATGACGTTGGGTGGTATGAAATGTCTTCCTCTGGCTCATGTCTGTGGATTTCTCACCTCTCTCTCTCTCTCCATCTCTCTCCCTCCCCTTCCCTCTCTCCCTCCCTCCCTCCCTCTCTCTGCCTCTCTCCTTCCCTCTCCCTCTCTCTCTCTCTCTCTCCCTCTCTCCTTCCCTCTCTCTCTCTCCCTCTCCCTCCCTCTCTCTCCCCCCAGGATCGCCCGGGCCCTCTGGTATGATAGATCAGTGGATCCAGCTGGTGCACCAGAAGAACGCTTTGGTCTCAGAGGAGTCTGACCTCATGGTGGCGTAAGTGTTCCAGTTCAAACGCCTCAGAGGTCAGGTCTGCTAAAACTGTCTCTGGCCGCGATGTGTCCCTGTGCTGTGATCTGAGGCCAGTGCCCTGTGCTGTGATCTGAGGCCAGTGCTCTGTGCAGCGGTGTGTCCCTGTGCTGTGATCTGAGACCAGTGCCCTGTGCAGTGGTGTGTCCCTGTGCTGTGATCTGAGACCATTGCCCTGTGCAGCGGTGTGTCCCTGTGCTGTGATCTCTCTGAGGCCAGTGCTCTGTGCAGGAGTGTGTCCCTGTGCTGTGGTGCTCTGTGCAGCGGTGTGTCCCTGTGCTGTGATCTGAGGCCAGTGCCCTGTGCAGCGGTATGTCCCTGTGCTGGGATCTCTTTGACGCTGGTGCCCTGTGCAGCGGTGTGTCCCTGTGCTGGGATCTCTTTGACGCTGGTGCTCTGTGTCGCAGGTCTCGGCAACTGGAGCTGGAGGATAAGCAGAGCATTCTGGAGATGGAGCTGCGCAGATACATGGAGATGGACGGTATGGCTGCGCAGTTCCCTGCAGACTACTCTCTCACTGCACAGACTACATTCTCACTATACAGACTACACTCCCACTGCACAGACTACACTCTCACGATGCAGACTACACTCTAACTACACTCTCATGACACAGACTGTACTCACTGCATAGACTACACTCTCACTGCATGCTGCTTGTTCAACAGCACACTGTGCTGTAGGTGTAACTGTTTCATTATGGAAACCACTCACAGAACACTCACTGTGCATTGCACACACTCAAACATCATTGTACTCCTACTGTCCCACTGAAATTATACACTCTTATTGTGTGTGTGTGTGCGCATGTGTCTGTGTGCTTGCGCGTGTGTGTGTGTGTGTGTGTGTGTGTGTCTGCGTGCATGCGTGTGTGTGTGTGTGTGTGTCTGCGTGCATGCGTGTGTGTGTGTGCAGAGTCAGAGAAGAGCTCCCAGCAGCGGGCAGAGGAGGACCGGGTGCTGCAGGAGATGCTGGAGGTGGTGGACATGCGGAACTCCCTGGTGGCGTTCCTGGAGGAGAAGCGGCTGAAGGAGATCAACGAGCAGCTGCACTGCGTCTCTGTGCTGGAGCCAAAGAGATCCCACACAGGAGGGGCTCAGGTGCACTGGGCCTGAACACTGGAGACACACACACACACACATCCTCAGACACACACACACTCACACACACACACACACTCACACTCACACACTCACACTCTCACACACTCACACTCACACACGCACACGCACTCACACACACACACACACACTCACACACACAAACACACACTCACACACTCACACACACTCACACACACACTCACACACACACATGCTCACACACACACTTACACACACACTCACTCACACTCACACTCACACACACACACACACATGCTCACACACACACTTACCACACACACACACACACACACATGCTCACACACACACTCACACACAAACACACACACGTGCACACTCACACACAGATACACACACACACGCACCACACAGAGATGCACACACGCACACGCATATACATACACAGATACACACATACACACGCTCACATACAAACACACAATGCCAAAGATTATATTCTGTGACACAGCAGTACACATACACACACACAGACACACATACGCTCCTGCAGTGAAACCATGGCCCTGTTCCTGTGCCTGCACGAGTCCACTGATTCCTCAACATAGGCCCTGCACAAACAACAAGACAAGCCAGAGCTTTGAGCCAAAATGGCAGACATGACACCCCACATGGCTCTGCCTCAGCCAAGGGCTGCACAACACTGCCCCCTGGAGGATGGGAGGGAGAATGCAAGCCCCCACCACCGACACCAAACTATACTAAACATGCAACTGTAAAACAGCTTCCACTGCCTGGTACGCATAATTCTGTCTACTTGATTTCTCTTCGCGCCCAAGCAACGTGGCCCAGCGTCGGTTATTGCCCTCTTGCGTTCAAGTCGGTCATTGGTCGGGTGAGAACGAGCAGCTGAAAATGTTTATCGCCGTAGTGCGCATGACCAGCAGGACCACACACCACTGTAGTGACACTGACCTGCTGGACTGTAAATGACTGGTGACAATGGCCTGCTCGACTGTGAACATTATAATGGCCAACGGAATGACCCAGTGAACCGGACCGTATATCACAGAAGTGAAAATGACCTGCCTAATTATGACCAACGCGTAATGCAGGATTTTGTGTCCGTGCGGGATATGGGCTTAGTCCAAATAATGCAGAAGGGCGGGGACAGTGTTGTGAACTAAACCAAGTTTTCTGATCCTGAGCAACAAGCGTAGTAACAGGCACTTGATTGGCTGTCTGTCAATTCAGCGTTTCGTTTGCCTGTGACATCACAGTTCAGGAAATATAATAATTGCTTTTGGTTGTTGTGTCCATATTGGTCTTCACTATGTTGAACATATTGAGTGAAATATCAATATGACCCCTTTTTGTACAGTATTACTACTACAGGCATTTCACGTTGCGGATACGGTATGAATGTGTGTATATGTGGGTTTGTACTTTTTTCTCAGGGGTTAAAATATTTCGTTGTAGTTCTGTTAGCAGCTTGTCTTTACGCATGTAAGCATGTACGCTCGTACGCTCGTACGCTCACGTTCTCAAAAGCACACAGCCAGAATATTTATCAGCTTTGGTGATTAATGAACCATATATTGCAGCCATTGTTAATGCATTGAGTGGAATGCAAGTGACCCAAACTTGATTTTTTTTTATTTTATTTTTTTTTTTGTGGCAGTCTCTTTTTATGTTTTGTGTGCTTTTATCAACATTTCTTTGTATAGGTATTTTCCTCCCCCCATGCCCAGTTTACATACAATGCGCAGCTTGCTTCATGTTGTTGCGGGCGTGTTCGGCGAACAAGTACGTTAGCACGGGGAAAGAAGCATTTCTGCAGATCGTGTCATTTTGTTAATTGGTATTATCTTGTGCTGCTGGGACAGTACTTCATAATATGGAAAAATAAAAGTATGCATTCTTAAATCAGAACGTGTGTGATGCGGCTTATGTTACATCTTAATTGGCTAAAAAATGTCCTCTCCCTCCAGTGGAGCTGCTCAGTGGCCAACAATAGAGGATTGTGGTTGCACTGGGCAGCTCCCAGGTGTGAATGTGTATGAGTGTGAAGCAGGGCGTTCCTGCAAAAGAGCATCCGTGCTCAGTGAACCTATCCTGGATAAATAAAGGTTAAATAAAAATTTTATTTAAATAAAACATTTATGTTGATTCAGCTTTGCATTTTGCATCAGTTGCTCTCAGTGCTTCTGAAAGAAAGCCTATCCCACAGCGTTCTTCGGACACCAGGGCCCTGGTTCACGAAGCAGGATTACTGAGTTAGCTGGATAACTGCTCTGAGAAAAACCCAGAACCCTCCCTAATCTATAACATGGACTGAAGTAAAAAAAAAAAAAAAAAGAAACTGTTCCGGGTTTTACTCAGTGCTATTATCCAGCTAACTGGGTAATCCTGTCTTGTGAAGCACTCCCCTGCACTAAACAGTTTACCCTGACATGTCTGGCTGAATATTGGAGGTGGAATATCTCTCGCCACTGGGGGGCGCTGTGACTCTTTTCAGCCTTAAGCAACAGAGGCAGGTTCCAGATGAGGTTCTGAACCGTTTCAGTGTGTGAGCTGGGTGAAAGATGTGGTCGGAAAAACAGATTCATTTTCACAATCGTCATGGTAACATGAAAAATTTCAACCTTCAGTGTTTTTTTTTTTTTTTTTTACTTTAAATGATGCATTGTCTGTGCCCATTTTAAATGAGAGTATTCATTAACAGATAAAGACTTGAGATCTCTGCAAAAATCAAAAGCAAATGCAAGCATAAACATTAGTTTTACACAACTAATTTCTCCATTCCTCAAAAGCTGTTAATACAGCACACATGTACAGTAGCATACAAGGAGGAAATGATGATGCTAACACATCATGCAATCAGAGGGCACTGCAGTTAAAAAAAATGATTTGCAGTATTAAAGCCAAGTACATCAAAAATCCATTGCTGTATCTGAATCACAGTGCTAGACAAAATGATAGAAATCCATGAGAATTGTTCCAAATCAAACATAAATCACTTCATTGTTCATGTGCACATATACTTTACTTTATTATAGTTTACTGTACTTTATTATAGTAGATTACAGTTGCATGGAGTGCATTGTAAAGTTTTTTATTTATTTTCAGTTTATAATTTTTCTTTTTCTTTTTTGCCTTATGTAACTGCACAGTGTTGTCTTCGTTTTGATTCTCTCGCTTCTGATTGCTGGATTATCTTAAAAGGAAGAGGGGTGGGATTTAAGTGACCATGTGGTGCAGTGATCCATGAGAGAGATATAAATACCCACACTCTCCTGTACTGATCTCTCTGGTCCAATGAAAGTAATGTGGTCAGTGACCTAGATCCATTGTTGGAGGATTCAAACAATTCCAAAATCCCACCCCTGTCCCTCTAAAGGTAGTCCAGCAGTAATCCAGGTGCGCTATGGGATTGGTGCTTGTTTCGATGTAACCAGTTCAGTCAGTCCTTCACCGAGGGTTTTAATGTCTCGGGGTCCATGTCGTAAATTTGGCAGTATTTATAACATGGATCACCTCACAACTAACCAGGCTTGAGCAGGTGCACTGTGGGAGAAATCATTAACCTCTAATAACCACACACACCACACAGTGCCTCATTCTGGGTGTGTTTCCAATTACTGGGAAATGAAAGCTCCCTGTCTTCATCAGGCCGTTTGTGGTCGACACTTTGCAATAAAAACAGGGAGCTTTAATTTCCCAGCGTGCGGATATTCCCCTCTTTTTTCCATTCTTTTTATCCTGCACCTGGCTTACTAAGGTCTGGATGTGCGCACAATTTTATGCCTTCTCATATATTTCCAATTGCCGTCATTCAAGATAATATTAAAAAGTCCCTTTCGTTTGTTTTGTTTGACTCTCCAGAGGTTGCAGCAGGGCCTGTATTCAAACGGCATCTAAGAGAAAAAGCACAGATCTAGGAACGGGAATCCTGTATCCTTACACTAACCTTATCGACTGTGAGCTTAAAAGCCAATCACGTCCGAGGCCAGGTCTCATATTCATAAAGCATCCTAAAACAGGAGTTATGCAAGAGGATCAGGTTTCTCTCGTCCATATTCTGACCTGGTCCTTTATGAGCTGAAGGGTGAAACCGATTCTAGAGAGCCACTCCTACTTCAGACACTTTTTAAATACCGACTGAGCTGCTATATCCTATGGCACAGATGTGGTTTTTATTATTATTATTATTATTATTATTATTATTATCATCATCACTATTATTATAATTATTATTTTTATTATTATTATTATTATTATTATTATCATTTCACTGAACAGATACAGGAGAAGTATACAATCCCTAGGACATTAGTTACAATAAACACCATATACATATTCAATTACCATTATCAATATTACATTTGAATTAAAATGTATTTCCAAGATAATTACAGACAGTATGTTGCAAAAACAATTAGAATGATTAGATTGATTTTAGATTAGATTGAGTCTCAAAGCATTCAGGGAATTACGCATGTTAATAGATGAAATGGTTGATGGTGACCTGTCTCTCACTGTGGTTCCCGGTAGATGATTGGATGAGCAGCCATGGCAACAAGATGTCCGTTCGCCTGTGGCTGTGCTTTGCTCCCTGCCCCTCCTCCTGACACAGGAAGTTATATGAGGAAGGACTGAGGCACTGGCCTGCTTGCTGAGGCTGACCCGCTTGACCACTGGTTTGGTTGCCATAATGCATGGATGTAACCTGTGACGTCATCAGTGAGGTCATCATTATCTATAGGCTGTCTCTTTTATGAGTCCCAGCTGTGCAAAGGCCTTGGTTTCGCCTCTGAAAGGTGACTGAGAAAAATGTGGCCAAACCACTTCCCCCACATTGCAGCGTAACACCATGTCCAATACCACACTCAGAGTCCTTTAACACCCACTCTCTTCTCAATTTGCACAACAGATTTATCAGTGTTCATTCTTTGTTTTAACCATATTTATAGTACTCTCATTTCAAACTAGAGTATTTATTTCTTAACATTTGAAGAATAGGTTTTTTGTTTCTGTTTTTTCAAAGTTTGAAGTCGGTGTTCTGGAACTCCATTGCTTTCCATTACCAGCAGTGATTGTTACATCAACATTAGAATGTTCAGTTAAGAAAATTGTAATCACATATTGGTGATCTTACGCCCTAAAAGGTTAAATATGTCATTCAAGATTAAGTCCAAACAACCTGGATTTTATTCAAGTCTTAGAATCCATTGTGAAATCCCCAGTCATCATTATGTAAATTGATTTGTAGGAGATTAATATTGATCTGCCTTCAATGTGACTGCATGCGATACGTAACACGCGTTTTACATAATGCGGTCGTCCTTGCAGAATAAAACGTGCAAACTGCGAGAGAACAGTGGCATGTGACACCAGAGTGATGTCAGAGTGAGGATAGCTACTGTGCACTCTCAGAACTGGCATTGCTGATATGAAAGACAGCCTGTGGGTTTCCATAGCAGCGAGAGGAATATGAAAAAACAGCGAAAAAAATGAAGGTCGTCCCAAAGGTACAACTGCCAAAACATAGCATCACAGCTTCATTCCTGACCCCACTGTCATATAAAATATATTTAAGATGGTTAATCTTACAAAATTGGGTTCATCTTACAGAATTTATGCATATATTTATATATATTTATAGACGGGTGACAAAGGAAAGACCAACATAAAGAGGTCAAGCATTCAGGCCTGTCCCGTTCTTTTGGTGCACACCACACATGCACTCGCCCACTTGTCGAGAATGTGGAGAAGGATGACTCATCTGACCATATCACTTTTTCCACATCTCTGTAGACCAGTGCCTATGGTTTTTGTACCACTGAACTCTCAGATGTGCATTTGTCTTTGTAATGAGGGGTTTATGCACTGCAACCCTACTGTGATATCCCTCTCTATGTAGTTGTGTACAGACTGTTCTTACTCACAGTCTGATCACTTTCTGCATTGACATTCTCAGACACCTGAGGAAGAGTTGCTCTTCGGTTTTTATATATTGGGAAATGAATGTTCCTGCTATGTATGAATTCTTCATTTTCAACTCATGGTATAATTAACACAGCAGTGTGGGGTGGCAGATAAGGAATATACAAAAGAGGTTAGAAGAAAAATATACTGGGTGCTCTGTGGTAAACAAGAGTATGTGAAAAAAATATAAATATAGTAGGTGCTCTTAGAACATAGGGAACAAATGCATAAAGAACAATAAGTTTTCCTGCTCTCCTCATTCGATTACTATATCAGTGCCTAGAACGCTCTTTAGTTCTTGTTGGACTTATTGTTCTTTATACAAAAGAGACTATTTCGTATTCAAATCTCAGAATAAGTGGCATAATCTGAATGCTTCACTAAATAATCATTTCTATATAATTTAAAAAACAATACATGTAAACTGAATAAATCATTTTTGACATGCACATTTCCATGAACATGTTCCATGCTTCCTGTTGTTAGCATAGTGCATGTTGTTCAATCTGTTTTAATTCAAAGTTTTATGCTACTTCTTTAATCGTTGTGCTTTTGTTCAATGATGTGTAGGACATTGTGGGTTAAAAAGACTTAATCAGGAAATAAGAATGCAACACATTTTAAGCATTAACTGTGAGAACAGCATAATTGTAGAAAAACCTGTAGAACTAATTTAGCTGTAATTAGGGGCATTACCCTAAAGACTAATTAAAGTGGCTCGTCTTTAATGACTTTTTAAAAAGAAACTTAAGAAACCGTGTGCATTTGACCAGAGGACAGATTAAATGAGCTGACTAATCAAACAATTAGAATTAAGAGCTGCTGGCACTGTAGCTCGAGATCTGTGTGGTTTGTATGCCCCAACACCACGGACAGGGTAATTACCAACACACAGTGCTGGTGCACGTACAATTAATTTTTAAAGGAAAACTTGACATGGCACCTAACTGCATAAGATTTTATTTTATTACTATATATATTACCACTTTGTGAAGCACAAAACTATCAGCAGTTTCCTGTTACCAGTGAATCATTGCTCACCATTCACCATGTCTTCAGAGAGTTTGGATTGAGTAAACTAGAGCAAGCTTGCTATTCACTAGTTGCAAGCATGGCACTTTTAGGAGATGACATATCTAACAAGCTTTAAGATTCTATCCTATACAAAATTGTTATTTTCATATTTGTGCAGAACATCATAAAGTGTAAAGATCGTGAAGTATTTCAATAGCTGGAATTAAATTGTGTTGCATGCAGGCACGTTATTCTTTCAGTTTCAGTTTCAACTTAATCCTTAATTATGATGAAAGTGTATTTATTTTTAACCAAGATTAGCACTGAATATATTAAATAATTAAATTATAAATATAGAAATATGGTAAATATCATATAAAACCTTGCCAGTGACATGGTATACTGTATCATTGGTCACTTCAGAAAAACGGTAAGTAATTTCATCAAATTCCTGGCCAATTATAAATCAATTTCCACATTTTTATATTTAAAATACTAACTAATATAAGTGTTAGTTATTTTTGATTCTCTGTTGTCAGGAAATTTATTTTTCTTATGTAGTTTGACCAGAGATCATCTAAACCAGCATTGGCCACTGTATGACTGTGTTAAATTCTTATTCTCATTGTGTTCAACATTATTTTTACTTGGTTTGGAATGAGGCTGTATACTTTAAAGGAGTCACCAAGTAGTGGAGATAAATACCAAATCATGTTAAATAAGGGAAGAAACTGATGTCCTTAAGTGCTGTAAACTACTGCTGTAATCTACTCAACCAAAGCTAATCTCTTCTGCACTGCTATAGAGAGCCAATCAGGAAAATTAGTACCTCTCCACCGGGGAATCAGTATTAGACAAACGATACAGATCATGCACATTTGGGGATAGGGATGTTTGCCCCTTCAAGTCTATGCACATTTGAGGATAGGGATGTTTGCCTCTTCAAGATATGGAGGTAGACATTTCACCAAAACAATACCATACCATACATATATCATACCATACCATACAATTTCATTCACCAGTATGTGTAGCAGGTACTTGCAATATATTCTCTGGTAAATGAAAAACATTCTGTAACATGCATGAAATTGCTCATTTAAAATTCATTTTAGTTTAGTTTAATGGAATAAAACCTTGAGGCTGAAGCTCGAATAAGTCCTCTGCCGTTCAGACTCCCCGGTGAAATTGCGCAAGCACACGTGCGCATACACACGCACACCAAACACCAATGGCTTTATACTCTTCGGCCTCACCTTACAAAGGCGAAACAGGCTGTGCCTTTCTGTTTATCCCTGAACAAACAACAGCTGGGCTGATATTACCATTCAACCTCAGCTTTGTGCGCCGGGGACACCGTGGCGCTTTCCGAGGTCCTGAACGCCTCTACGATTTCGAGACGGGTTTTTTTGGTTTAAACAATAAAAACAATTTTCTGTTGTTGTGTACTGTTAACGGTAATTTGCCCGTATAAAATGCTGATTTTCAGATCGCGTGAATACAGGGCTGCAGTCCAAGGGGGATTAACGTGCACCGAGGACCGACTGGATGAGTTCTAGATTAGTGGCTTTTACATAATGCTTCACAATATGAATAGGCTGGGCGTGGAGAGGTGGGGAAAAGGGTACAATTTAGAATGTGCTCTTCTTATACATTAACAGAGCATTAATAACTACATTACAAATCACTGACAAATACTGATGTGATGACCTACGCTAATAATTGTTAGCAAGTGGGTTATTAAGGAATAAACTAGGGTCAATGTACAATATACACCTTGATATGGGTGTGTAGACTCAACAATCCAGCCTACGCAATGGCATGTTTTAACCTTGTGTAAAATATTTAAAATCGAGCTGACAATTTATTCAACACCTTATTAGCAGGTTGCGCGTTCACAATAATAGTGGAAATGATTATTCCAAACCAGTAGCAGATTTATACGCCTTCGACACGCCCTTCAGTAAGGATAGGATTTCACACGTTCCACCGGCCAGTGGCTTCAGGTAAAAATGACCCAGGCCCTGATAGGCGATTGGTGCTGTGTCTGCGATATTACGAAGTGACTGTGCGCTACCCGTTACATTCCACCGAGTTTCATGGTGCTACTACTTGTACAAGGTGCGCTAGTCCATGGAAAGCAGTAGGGCAGTATTGCAGAACGTACTGATATAGCAATTGCAGGATATTCATTTACATTACATTACATTTATTTGGCAGACGCTTTTATCCAAAGCGACGTACAAAAAGTGCAATATTCCTTTTGGCGATACTGTTCGCCATACAAGTGTATGTTAAACATTGAAAAAACAGACCACGTTGTTAGCTAAAAGGTAGTTGTTAGTAATAGTTAGTAAACTGTCTTTGGACTTGAAAATATGATTTAAAACTGAAAAGGTGTTGTGACCTTTATGTACCTCATCTTGACACCTCCTCCCCCCGCCTTGCCCGAGCACCTGTAATCTCTCGACCTGTTAGTTATTTCTGTGCTTCTCGACAGTGTAATCCGCCCAGACCTCGGCGAGCTTTTGACAGGAGAGTCGGCAGTTGTTTCCAGGTAAGTCAGAGGAGTAGGCTCCGCCCGGTTAGCATAAACTGTTTCCCTTAGGTGCTCATTCACAAAACCTCGGCTACTGCCGCTGCAAAGTCCTCAAGTAGTTGTTTGGACAGACCTCACTAAGTGCTCTTCTGTGGCCAAAAGGTAAACTGTTAGATTGGTATTTCGTTTACAAATTATGGTAAATGCATACTGAACTGATAATGCTTAAAAGTTGCACTTCGTCATGCAGGCGAAGTATTAACGCAAACAAAGTGTTAGCTTCATTAAGGCAAACAAAGCTAGGTACCTTTTTGGCTGTATTTTAATTGGAATTATTCCAAGGTGCAAACGTCTCATATTTACAGATGATTACTCGGTGTTGGCTCGGATGTTAGTGGATATTGGTGGACTCTCACACAAGCCGTGGACACTCGCCTTGGCATGCAGATTTAAACCGTTACCTGCAGTCGATGTCGGTTTCTATGCAACCAGCGTATCGCTTCACCCCACTTTCACAAGCGATTCTTTATCGATGTTGTCCTTGCATTTGCCGGAACAATTGCTTCAGTAGAAAAGAAACTTGCGGACGGAGTTGTTATTCACCTCAAGGTAAGGTGAACTGCGATTGTTAATACAAACAGAGTCGATTTTTGAAAGCTTTCTTAATGGTCTGAAATTAAAATGAAATGCTTTTTTAAATAACATTTAATTATTTGAACGTTTGAGATGATTTATTGAAATAATTCGGACGTGTAGGGTGATTATTTTGCATACATATATGCACAATAATCGTATGAATAGACTCGCAGTGGCATAGAGTAGTTATTGTCCCTACATCGCAAACTGTTGGAAGGGTAGATTTCATTGTCCACCTGTGTCTCCAGTGCAGCGCACGCAGTGAAATGTAGGCTTGATTGTACTTATGCGCAATTCGGTTACAGAATGCTCCCGGGCTGAGTTCATTATTTCTGTTGGATACCGTTTTTAGAATAGTACATTACTGACGCCTTTTAGCAGGCTTAGAATTTGCCAGCGAACGGCACACATAGTTATATAAGAGGTACTGTAGTTGTGATGGACATAGCGTACCCAAGCGCACGAGGGGAGCGGATATTGGTATGGTTATTGTTTGTCGGTCTATTATGTGATCAAATGTTTCAACTCTTTGTGTGACTCTTCCAACTGAACCTCTACATTTTTAAACCAATTGAGAATATTTATTTTGACTGCTTTTACTACCTGTAATAGTAGGCCTACGCAACTGACTGAATTGTACTTTAAATTTGCGTCATGCATAATGTTTCAGTGCCCTGGGAGTGAAACGTGAGCACAAAAATACAACTGACTGGAGAAGAGATGATGACTTACATTTATGTTTCTAAACAGGTTGAAATTCACCCACATAAACACAAAAGCTACGTTTTTTTAACCAACTTTGAGTAATTTATATACACATTTGTAAGGAGATTTCTCTTGTCTTTCCTGTAGTTCTGGTTTGAAGTCACACTTCCACATCCTTTTTAAAAGGTACAATGTTCTCTAAGATTGCAAGGATGTCATACACCGGCAATATTTTCTCAGCGCTGTTTGTCTGACCCCTGATCTGGGAATTAGACCGAATTGGTCCTTCATAATTGGATGTTCTTTTGTTTATAGGTTACCCAATTAGGCACTAATGGGACCGCAAAGAAATTATGGTGAACCTTTCGGCTGCGAGAATAACAACAAGGCATTTCTGTGCATCGATATGCATAATAACCGTGAAGTGTGGATTAAGGCATATTTTGTGAGGGATCATAGACTGATCAAAATGCTTTTCTGAGTGGATTATATTCCTGCCAATGGGATTTGACTGCTTGACCTGGGGCCAACTTTCTTGGTAAGGCTGGAGTTACAGATCAGGAGTCTTCTAATCCGTTATATAAATGGGACGAGGCCAGGCCCCATGGGGTGCGGATCTGAAGCCTTCGCAAGCCTTGTGTAAGCGATAGGCTCATCAAAGCTTAGCCTAACGGGCTAGCGGTGGCTTTAGCGTGATGTCATTTCAATACAGGACCCACAAGCAAAAGAAGATCCGGGGGGGGGGGGGGCATGACTTAAGTCTGACACTTTTCATTTACCCGTTAGGATAGATGAAGGGGATGGTTTATGGTGCCATTGCGCGGATGTTAGCAGTAGGGTTGGAGGATTTATCTGTTTCATTTCAGTAATTTCTGGTTTGAACTGAATGAGAATTCAGTGCGCTCATTTCAGAATATCCACAGAACCCCATGGGCATTGTTCAGTTCTGGGTGGCAGAATAATACGTGGGCCCTTCTGCTTCTGGGAGGTTTTTGCACCGTAAGGCTTCCCCACCTGTTTTTCAGGACCTTTGGATCTGGATTCCGTCAAACTTTGGTCTGCTTGGTATGTGTCTGATGTGATTTGTAAGTCTTTTCTCAACAAAATTTAGCCAGTTACTAAGCTTAACTCAAAGGCTGTGTGAAGAAGAAAGAAGAAAACTTAGCATTTAGATAAAGTTAAAGAGAGGCGTTGATTGAATCCAGTCAACCTGTGATTTGCTGGGGGAAATCAAATTTCACTGTGGTTGGCTAAAGAGGGATGACAAGTGCTTAGATGCTGTCACCAAGTTTGACACACCTGCCCACAGGTATCTTACACCTCCTTCTTTTGTCCGACTCAGTTCTGAGTCACCGTGGTACCAGCACTGGTCTGCCAGCTTGTTTGTCTCCTGAATGACTTACCAGTCATAAATATATAAAGTATGTTCATTCAGAAATGCATTTTTAACCTTGGCTGTGCACGGTGTGGCTGTGTAAGTTGGGGGCGAACAGTAGTGTGATGTGTGCGTCTCAAGAAATCGCAGTTATTTGATCATCTTCATGGTGGGGGGCGGGCTTCAGGTGCCCGAGCACCTACCCCTTTTGCCCCAAGACTTTGATGTGCCCCTTTGATTTGATAACAAAAAAATAAATAACATATTATTTTTGAACTATTATTGTTGCTGCCATTCATTTGCAATCTTTCAATTTGGTGAAGTGTATTCTGGGTATTTTACTGGGTGTTGTAAAAAAAAAAAAAAGAAACATTGATGCGCCTTTCTTTTTTTTTCACTTTGAGCACCTGTCCATCAGAGGTCTCTGCACAGCCTTTGCCTGTCACTCACTTTTGATTTCTGACATATGTGTTCTCCGTGGATGTAAATAACTGCCATTCATCCGTCAGGCGGCCAGTCATTGATCAGTACTGTGAGCTGCTGGCTTTGGCCCGCCTCTCAGCTGTTCCCTGTAGTCTAGCGGGAAGCTGTACATCACTGGCCATCTGTCAGACAGACAGTCACCTGTCTGGCGTCTGCTGTCTCGCCGTCCCCAAGGCACGCTGATGTATTACGAGTTTAAACGTGGCCTTGACATCTTTGCATGTTACCTTGCCGTAGGTTTTTATAGTAAACGGAGAAAATAATAACGATAAATTATTTATTCATCACTTTTCATACAGGTGCTCAAAACACTTTCTAGATCATAGAAGATGAAATAGGATAATGGACAGATAATAAAGATAGTACAATCAAGTATAGTGAGCAGTGGAACCACAAACTTTTTGATTGTTTATATCAAACTTTCACTCTCATTTGTTCTCAGATTGCGGTGGTTGTTTGGTTTACTTTTTCACTCGGAGATGAAGAGTATGGCATCATCGTGACGTGGCTCGTTTTGTTCTTTGTGCTCAGAAATCCCTGTAGAAGCTTCAGCCGAAATGGGTCGTAAGGAGGCCACCAGCGAATGGAAGAAGAGCACCAACAACATCCGGGAGGTGTTCGAGTTCATGGAGGTGCTAGGATCGTAAGTACACCCCCCTCTGGATGTGTCCATCCCATCCATATACCATAGCAGGGGCTAGCAACCCTGGGATGCCATGAACCAGCACTCCCTCTCTTTCCGTAAGTAGCTTTGTCCAAACAACAGGTTCAGACCAACAAGAAAGGTGATTGGTCACTGCCTGCCTATAGGGTCAACAATAGGGTTGAGTCGGTTAGGGGTCCGCGTTTCATTGCTCTTCAGTGACCCCTGGTGGTCGATCGGGTGCCCATGGACTGCTTGTGGTCTGCTTGAGGTCTTCCTCCGGCTCCGCTCTGTGTGAGCTTAGCTGGAGTCTGCAGTGTGAAAAGAAGCAGCTGGTGACACCGTGTGTCTTTGAGGGGAACTGTGGCTGTCTACACTCTCCCGAATCGACAGTGGGGTTTGCACGTTGAACGTTCCTGTGGTTGCAGGCAATTTGGACTTTCCAAATTAGGCTGGGAATTGAATATGTTCAGTTTAGGTGCCAAGTGTATATTTTAATTTTTTCAAAGCACTTACAGTACAAATGGGAATCCACAGGACTGTATCTCAGATCACAAAAAGAATGCTTTGGAACCAAGATCTTCTGTTCACTGAACAGTGCCTCTAATGTCAAACTGCTTTTTATATTAGGAGAGAAAAAATTCAGTAAATTAGCAGAAAATTGCTCAAGCAGAAAATTGTTGTTTATTTCAGAACTTCACTGTTGTCATGATATTTTCTTTTACTTTGAAGAGCAGATAATCCTATGTCTGAGGCAAGAAGTGAGTCTGATTTTTTATGGTTATTATGCAAATTACGAAGCATCTAAGCTCCTTGTCATGAGAAAATAAGTCTACTTTTGGAAAATGCTAAAAAATAAAAAATAAAAAAAAAATAACACTGAAGCTGAAAATATGAGACAAGTGTGAGAGCATTGTTGTGATTTTCTGTGTTTCAGACCTGTGCTGAGGCTGGCCTAGTTTGTATCTAAAATGAGGAGAGCCACTTTGCTCATTAGGTTGGTACGGATAGCTTTGCTGGACTGAGCGGATTTGCATGAGACCTACTTTAACTGTGCCTCCTTTTGGCACCGCGAGATCTAGTAATCCGGAGAGTTCCTGGCCTTGTCTGAGAGCACAGCAAGCTTACCTGGGCTGAGTCCTTATTCAAGAAGCCATTTTGGGACTGATGAAATAATCAAAGGGAGGTAAAGCACTTGCACTCAGTGTAGTGACATGCCCCATGGTCTTGAGTTAATCCAGCTTGCTAGGAGCACCAAGGGGCAGCACTAAATTGGCCTTAGCACACACCAAGGCAAAATTAGCCAAAATGTCCCAATATCTATCCAGAAAGTTTGAAGCCATTTCACCAGTACAGTTTTCACTCCCCACCTCCTTTCCTCCACTCCTCCACTTCCTCTCGTTTCCTACACGGAAGCATGTGGGGGAAAGGAGGGGAGGAGACGGGTTTTCAAGCCGCTTCGCCAGTACAGTTCTGTGTGCTTCTCTCTTCTCCTACAATACTGGGAAACTGAAGGAGGTAGGACGCAAAGATCTGTTTCCGCGGCACAGAGGAAGCGAGGTGGTAGCGGAGGAAAGGAGGATACATTTTTTGAGTATTGGGACACACTCGGAGTTTCGGTTAGTCCCTCGTGTTTTGGGAGTAGTGCCTCCACTGGTGGGTTAGAGGACTGCAGTCTGACTGCCCCAATAGCACATTTTGTGCAGTACTCCAGTGTAAAACCTTTAGCTGCTTAGCTGAAGGATAACTAATGCAAACAAGTGGCAGCTCCTTAGACTGTTTTCTGAATTACACGAATGCTAGCATTTGGATAGCGTCATGCTAGCATTTGGATAGCGTCAGAGGACTGGTTTAATATTGGACATAAGAAACAGGGAATAAAGAAACATACAGAGAAAAAGTTATTTTTAAAAATTCTGGTTCTGTGAAAATGGGAATAGCTCAAGAGAGAGGTCGAAAGAAATATTATTGTCCATGCGATGTGGAATTTGTATCTGAATTCATAACAACATAACAGCATTATTCCACCATCTGGATCTTAAACTAAAATTGGCTTTTATACAGTGCGTATGGTGATTGCGCTAGGATTTAAATAATTCAGAAAAACAGCCTTGGCCTTATAAGAAGAGAAGAGAGAACATTCCGCCCTGCAGTTCGCATTAACGGTGACGTAAAACGGAGGAAGGAGGGACACGTGTGTCCTCACGCAGCTCCGTGTTCTGATGGTGCCTGAGCTCCCCGCGGAGAGAGCCAGGAGCTGAGGGGCGGTGGGGCGAGGAGAGGCTGACTCAGGCGCTGCGAGGCGGGGCGGGGGGGGGGGGGGGGGGGGGCATAGGGGGAGGGGTGGATCACCTTAAGCCCTCTGTCACATTGTTAAAGGATCCCGATGAGGAGAGAACACTTAACTGGATAGAGAGCGTTTATAGTGGGGCTTTGGGGTTAAAACTGCGCGCGCGCGTGCCTTTAAGAGACGCTGTAAACCGTCGCGTTGCGTGTTCTGAAGGTTCTGAAGTGCCGCTGATGTCCTCTCAGGTCGTTGCGTGCTAGCTAGGTAGCCTCCTTTGGGGAACAAACTCAGGGAAATTTGCAAAGGGTGACAGATTAATTGGGTTGTTCTGTTTTTTTGACGGGGCTGTTGAGATCTGTACACTCGAAGAGTGACAGCAGCTGACCATACACAGAACCTCTGTCTCGTCCGTGAGCTGTTTATTCTACCCGCTGGATTGAGGGCCCCAGGGGGACCTGTTTTTAAGGCCACGGGTGTCCTGTCTCAGGGGAACAATTACAGCCACCACAGCCGCGCTCCTTATAGCAAAAGCCTGCAGCCCGCGAGGAGCGCTTGCTTTTCTGTTTTCAGCGTCATGGGCCTCTGAGATGCATGCGCGGGACTGAAAATAAAAAGCACACAAGAGCTTTGTGACCTCACGCCTCCTCGCCATCCAATCGCATTTCAGTTTTGTTCATTCAGGATGTAATTTGAAATCCAAATAATTCACTGAAACGTACTCATTTGGAAAAAAAGGAAATGTTTCAGTATCCAAACTGCTTAATACTTTCTAGATTCTCTGATCAGGATGGAAATGAGCGGAGTTCAAGCTGATGTGGTAGATCAAATAGAGTGGAAACTATATGGATGGGTAGAACCTGGCCTGAAAAGATGATGAATGATGCGTATGTATTTGACCTAGGTCTCCATGGTAACTCCACTAGTTGCCATGGATTTTCGCTGCTGGGGCATTGTGCTAGCTTTGTGCTAGCTGAGCTGCTGTGGCCTTCTTCTGGGATGAACTCTCTATTTCAGTGGGTGAACATATTGCCACCTCTGATTGGTAGGAATTTTTTTTGCCGCATACAGTCAGCAAGCAGGAAGTGGGGCATTCATCTCAATAATGTATTCATAATTACCAGGCTTTAATAAACAAAGAAGCCCCTGTTCTCTGGACTGCGAATCTCCGTCAAATCATGACTTCAATGGCAGCCTGCGCAGATTAGTGACGTCATCAGTGACGACCACCGTTCCCGTGCACCCTCACCCCTGATGACCCCTGATGACCCCTGCGACGGGATGGGCCTACCAGTGCGGCCTATGCTCCCGGCGCCCCAGAAACACAAGCGCTCTGAGCTTTGAGCCCGCTGCAGTTTCCATTGCATAAGCGATTAGCGCTTGGCTAATCCGCCCGCTGGGACAGCTATTCCCAGGCACAGCCAGAGACGGGGCAGGACGGGGCCACGGTGCGGGAAGCTAAGCCCTCTGTACGAGCTCATTAGCCACTCAATCCCTCCTCAGATTTAAAGCGCTGTTCTCTCAGGAAAGAACATCTTTTTTAGGGCATCTTAATGCTCATAACTGCTGTGAAATGGAAACGTGCTCGGCCGGTGAAAGGTGAATCCTCGGAAAGCCTCAACAGTATTCACGAAACCTGTCCTCCTCCTTAATTTGTGAATAAAGCAATTGTTAGCTCTTTTTGGTCACTTCCGCGATGTTAGGATATATTTGCACGCTGAATTAAATTAAAATACTGTCAGTGTGTAAAAAAACAATTTTCAACTCAATTTAAAAACACATTTTTCCATAAAAATTGTTTTTCAATGTGAATACATGTAATTCATTTTTGTGCACTATTATGAGACAAACCTTCAAACCAAATGGACATTTTTGCTCTGTATATTTAGTTTAAGAATTGAGTCATGTGTTGTGTTCCAAAGTTTTTTTATTAATAAAAATAATATAAATTCTCATTTAACATAATTCTGTAATGAGGTGAGAACATTTTTCTTTTATTCTTTTAAGGTTATGTTTTGGTCTGCATTTTTGGAGCAGTGTCTTAAAGCCATGCGAATATCGACCACTTCTGTTTACAAATTGAAACAATCCACTCACAGAGCAAATCATATTACAATAAAGGCACTCATCTGAAATGGACACTATTATGATTCATTGTGCTACAGAGGTTAACCAGGATTCTGAACATGCAGAGGAAGACCAGCTGTGTTTCCCTCACCACCAACATTTACCTGGGTGTGGGAACACTTAGGAGACAGGGCCATGCACAGCAACCTTTCGAGGGGCAGGTGCACAAAGTGGGAAAAGGGCACAGCAACCTAGGATAACTTTTATATGACACCTGGTTATGGTGTAGAATATATTTGAATGAATGAAGATGATTTTTTAAAAATCAAATCAATGGGGCACATGGGGCAAAAGGGGCAGGGGCTGGGGCACCCGGAGCTACCCCCTCTGCACATGCCCACATTGGAGATTAAAGGCCCAGGTGTGTAAAGACCTGACCTTTCCGTCTCTCTCTCTCTATTCAGGGGGGCGTTCTCGGAGGTGTACCTGGTGAAGGAGAGGAAAACAGGAAACGACTTCGCCATGAAGTGCGTGAAGAAGAAACAGAAGAAGAACAACATCCTGGAGAACGAGATCGCAGTGCTGAGGAGGTGAGACTCCTGCGCTTCATTCTGAAAACGTTTCCTGACACATTAAATGAACAGCAGACTTCCCTCAGAGGAAGAAACCAGGACAGGACTGAAGAACATTAAACAATAGCCTCTTCAGTTTCACTGGGAATACATGCATTTCCTCTAAAATGTCCTTTTATTAGTGCTTAATAATAGTAATTCTAATATTGAATTATAAATGGCTAGATTACAGGTTCTAATTAATGTAATGTACTAAAAATGTTTTACGAAAACAACATCATGTTAGTAGATACGTGTATTCATAGCAAAATGGCTCTTCTCACAGGACAGTTTCAGCCTGTGGAAGGTGTAATGTCTCATTTGGAGCTCATTCATATTCTGTTATAAAAATAGATCATGTGTTTCACAGAGTGCCATTGTTCTATGATTAACCACTGGTGTTGCTTATTAGATTAACTGAATGTCTTTGTGAACATTGCAACTGAACGTTTTTAAATAGCCATCTTTTATGAATAATGCAAAAAATTTGCATCCATTAAATATTAGGGACCAGATGTCAGTGATGCAAATTAACCTTGCCAAAGATCTGGTTTGTAAATGAGCCTAACTAGTCTTTCATCAAGGCTGAAAAGCAAAGACAAAAACAAAGATGTCATTTTGTGAGACCTCAGTATACCTCAGGAATAATCATTACACCCCATGTAAGAGTGTTCTTAATTTATATTAAACATGTGCAACATGTCCAGTCAATTAAGGTAATGAAATTAAGTTCAATTAATGAATTTGGGAAAAAATCCTAATACAAACATGTTACCATTTTTCCACTCATGAACTGAACTTTGATTACTTTACTAAAGTAACTGAATTTAAACAGAACTGACCCCACGTGTTGTGCAGGGTCACAGTATTTGACATCGCTGCCCCTTGACCTTCTGAATGAAAGGTGTATGTGTTGATACTGGAGGATGACATGGCTCACGTGAATCGTGCTGATTGGTTGATTGCTGCTGCAGGATTCAGCACGAGAACGTGGTGAGGCTGGAGCAGTTCTATGAGAGCCGGACACATTACTACCTGGTCATGGAGCTGTGAGTGCAATACTTCTCTCTCCTCTGTCTGTCCTTCTCTCCCCTTCTGTCCATCTCTCCCCTTCTTCCCTTCTGTCCTTCTCTCCTCCTTCTGTTCTTCTCTACTCTCTCCTTTGTGATTTATGATGTTCCGATGCATTTTACTGTGCAACTACACAGTAAAATGTCCAGTGTTAATTAAACTCAACAGAGTACATAATGAGTCCAGTTAGGACCATGTGTTCTGGCTGATTTATCCAGTATATCCACTGTTATAGTGTTGTCCCTGGTCATGCTCCTTACTGTGCAAAAGTCTTTGGCACCCTAGATTTTTAAATATAATATATAGTATATATTTGGTCTTAGATGTTTATTTTTTGTTTTCTGCATTAGTGTGTCAGTAGAAAATAGCAAATTTGAGATTTCCAAACATGAATTTTCCAAAAAATTAAATTTTACAGATACATTTTTGTATTTTGTTAAATAAAGTAATATTTTAAGTCATAGACTACTTTTCAGATAAAAACTTAATCAAGGTTCTCTGGGATTGCCTGGAGAGCCAGAAGCAAGCAAAACAGCCAAAATCTGCAGAAGAACTGTGGCAAGTTCTCCAAAATGCTTGGAACAACCTACCAGCCGATTTTCTTATAAAACTGCCAGACAGTGTACCTAAGAGAATTGATGTAGTTTTAAAGGTCGAAGGGTAGTCACACCAAACATTAATTTAATTTAGTTTTTAACTATTTACTTCTCTTTATATAATTTTTTCGATATTTATAACCTTTCATTTAATTATTTTTGAAAGCATCTTAGCTGTACAGCATTTTTTTTATAGGTGCCTAAGACTTTTGCACAGTACTGTAAGTCACATCAAATTGCAGTGGTTTGCTTCAGTGGTTAGGGAACAGAAATGAGAAAAAGAGAACAAAGAACAGAAAAGAATACGAAATTCAGTACCTGAAGAATGTTAACCATCTGTGTCACAACCCACTCGGATTGTGATTCTGGGGGTGAGCTCTAGGGGGTGCTGTTGGGGGTGTGTCCTAACTGCCCCCTCCTGTCCCGTCAGCGTTTCTGGGGGCGAGCTCTTCGACCGCATCCTGGACCGCGGGGTGTACACGGAGAAGGACGCCAGCCTGGTGATCCGGCAGGTGCTGAACGCCGTCAGTTACCTCCACAACAACGGCATTGTGCACCGCGACCTCAAGGTAATGCCCCGGGACACCTGAGACATCCTGAGATACCGTTTGAGATGCTCAAACAGCCGTGACCTCACAGCTAACACACAACATGGCTCACAATGCTGCTGCCATGCAGTGGCAATGCTATAACATTGACCAGGTATTCCAGTAACATCGTGAGGACATGCTGTGCTAGCTGGGCTAATCCTTCCTCGGTGTTACATGTTCAATAATTCCCTCCTTCTCAACCTCAGTTGACTTGCTGGGAGCGTTTGGGTAAAAACGGCCATTTTAATACCTTGACATTCTCTCCATCTGTCTGCAGCCTGAGAACCTCCTCTACTACACCCAGCACGAGAACTCCAAAATCATGATCAGCGACTTCGGGCTCTCCAAGATGGAGGACAATGGCATCATGAGAACTGCCTGCGGAACCCCTGGATATGTAGGTGGGTAGCCCCGCTGGACTAGCAGGACCTGATTTATCTTCAACATCATGGGACCCTAGTGGTTAAGCCCCACCCTTTTTTGTGATTCATTTTTTGATTTTCTTCTCTGGAACCAGCAAGTACACTGACTGACTACACTGAGTCTGTGTTCTCAAACTCAGTCTAGAACATTGCTTTCAATTACCAGTAGTTATTATTACCTCATTAGAATGTTCAGTTATTGACATGTTTGTGATCTTACACCTTAAAGGGTTAAGTAGTTATAGTAGCCATGACTTTCATGCTTCAATAAATATAAAGAAATACAAAAAAATAAGATAACTAAGCCATGAGCCTTTATAAAAAAATGTATGCTCATCAGGATACAGTCATTATCAGTGGCCTGTGTTATTGGCTGCTGCATGCAAAACACAACCACGTCTCTCACACAAACAAGTCTTTTAGATGAAGACTCTCAGTTGACAAACTCAGAGCACAGGTGTGAGACTTTAATTGTGTGCCCCCCTCCCTCCTCCTCCCCCTTCCTCCCCCTTCCCCCCATCCCGTACAGCTCCTGAGGTGCTTGCTCAGAAACCGTACAGCAAGGCAGTGGACTGCTGGTCTATCGGAGTCATCACCTACATCCTGTGAGTACCTGCCACAGATACAGCAGTCACTAATTAATTCGTAATGAATTGATTCCTATTTGAGACCTCAAATATTGCATGCAGTGCAGTGTGTAAGTATTTGGACAGTAGTGCAATTTTTGTTGTTTTGGTTCTGTACTCCAGCTTGTTGGATTTGATATGAAACGATGAATATGAGGTTAAAGTGCAGACTGTCTGCTTTAATTTGAGGGTATTTACATCCATATTGGATGATCCATGTAGGAATTACAGTCCATAGTTCCCCAATTTAGGGGACCAAAAGTCTTTGCTTTTAGTCTGTACCTTGACTACGATGGCTTGGGTTCAAATGTCCATGTGTAACTATTCTAAATAAACAAGGCAAATTCACACTTAACAATTTAGTCATTTAGCAAATCCTTCATAGCTAAAACAATTTACGAACGTGTATTTCATATTGTCAGCAAACTGCACAAGAACCTAGCGATAAGCAAATATACAATTATATAAGTGTCACCCTGAAGGGGTGTGCCTCAAAACCTGTGAGATAGAGGTAGAAAAATGTTCTTTTTGACTAAGTAGAAACACTGAGGTGCTGTCTGGAAAGGTGCATTTTTAGCATAGCATAGCATAACATAACATAACAATGAGAAGTTCTCATTCAGCCCAAAAAATGCTCACCGTTTTCTTACCACTAACGGGTGCTCACCATTCACCTGCAAACTAGATATTATCCAGCATCAAAAGATGTTTTTAGATGTTTGTGGGAAACAGCTGGTGAATCTGCCTGATTGGAGAAGGTGGTTTCACCGTCAGAGATTGAGAACAGAGAGGCTTCTGGATGCTGGAAGAAATAGGGCATCCAGCTGGCCAGAGGATGATGAGAGGCCTGGTTGGAGAGCACCTGGTGTAATCATTTTCTGAAGACAGGAAGGGGTAGCACCATTTGCAGTTTGGTCTGCCAAGTGAAGACTGTTCCAAAGCACCGTGACATATGTGAATTAGCGCAGGCTGAAGGCCAGACAGGCAGCAGCTTGTCAGGCCACCGGTAGCAGTCTGAGGGCAGAGGCGGTGTTACCGTAGTCCAGACGCCAGATTGAGAGGGCTTGGATGAGTAACTGTGTTCCCTCATGGGGTGAGGAAGGGGCAGACGCTCCTGATTTTGGGAGGGGAGAAGCTGCAGGACCAGGTGGTTACCCTGATGGGTCCTGAGAAGCTCAGCTGGTCATGCAGGGTCACGCCAAAGTTCTCAGCTGAGTGGGAGGTGTGGCGGTGTGGAGCCGTCAATGGCATTAAAACGTCAGTCTGTGGCGAACTCTCTTGCCAGGAGGAACACACATGAACTCTTAGGCTAGCCACTGTTCATCTTCCTCATGGACTACTGCAGCCCCCTCCTGGCTGACCTTCCTGCTTCTGCCATCAGACCTCTGCCTGCTCATCTGATCTGAGCCTCCTCAGACTCAGCCATGTCACTCCCCTTCTCATCTCCCTCTACGGGCTGTCTATATCGGCTGTCTATAACCTTGGTGCTAGCGACTAGCCTACCGGGCAGCTAAAAGGACAGCTCTTTTATCTCTTCGGAAGATTATCAGAGCCTATACTCTTACCAAACCCCTCTGTTCTGGCACCCCCCCCCAGTGTACCTGCACTTAGAGATCATGTTTCCTGGTTGTTTTGGCCCCCCAGTGGTGGAATGAGCTTCCAGCTGCAGTCAGGACAGCAGAAACCCTGCCCATCTTCCCACTGCTGTCAGAACAGCAGAAACCCTGCCCATCTTCCCACTGCAGTCAGAACAGCAGAAACCCTACCCAGCAGAAACAGACTGAAGACCCACTTCTTCAAATTGCATCATGGCAAATTGCATCTGTTAATTTATAGCCAGTATTAATTATATATACAGTATCAATCTGGTGAGGTGGTGCCTGTGTTCAGATTTAGAAACCCAGGGCCTATTATTAGAGTGATCACCTGATTGGTATTAATCACTGGTGGTTAGACCTTGATTCTGTGTATGTTTCCTGAAAGGCTGGTTGATTAAACAGGGCGCATTGCTGCTGCAGAGCTATAGCTCCCCCTAGTGGAACACCACCCACATTATATAGGACAGGAGCTGAGCATCTCTCTTGTTTGAACCCCACAATTCACCTGCTGCTCTGAAATAGACTGCAGTGCAGAACTTTTTGGCATCTTTAAAAGAGTGAAGTAATTAAATGTTTCTACAAGACTATTTAAATGAACGAAGACGTCTTGAAGTGTCTAGGTTTACATTATCCTCGGGTAACAGATGAATCACTTCATTTGAACACTAATATTGAGATTTTGTCTGCAAATGAGACAGTTGCTATACCATTTGAGGAAGAAGAACCTGTGGTACAAATATGCTATACCGAGGTCCTAGAGGGGAGTGTATATCGGTGTTTATTGTTCATATTATATGAGTAAATGCTTCGTTTTCTCTCTCAGACTCTGTGGATACCCTCCTTTCTATGAAGAGACAGAGACCCGCCTCTTCTCTAAGATCATGAGGGCGCAGTACGAGTTTGACTCTCCTTTCTGGGACGACATCTCTGAGTCTGGTGCGTGCCTCTGAGTCATTCCACCCCTGTCCCATGTCTCTGTAGCCCCAGCTCACTTTCCCCCCTCCCCTCCCCAGCTGGGTGTTGACATTTTTTGTTTTGCTTTTCCGTTTCTGCAGCAAAAGACTTCATCCGCAACATGCTGGAGAAGAACCCCAAAAAGCGCTACACCTGTGAGCAGGCCATCCGACACCCGTGGTGAGTATGACTGGAGGAATCGAGCTCGGAGCGCAGGTGCAATGAACTCTGGGAATGCACAAACAGTCTAATCCGATACCTCTGGGGAAAGCACAGATGGTCCAATCAGATACCTCTGAGGGGATGCAGAGACGGTCCAGTCAGATTATCCGCTTGCCTGCTCTTCCTTCTCATCCATTTCTGAATATCGCGTGCACCCTGAGGTGCTCCGTTCGGGTTTTTGGGGTTTAACAGTCCCGGGTTTTTGGGGCGTAATTGACACTCCCAAATCACAAAGCCTGACCCGTGGCTGTGATCTCCTTCCCCAGGATCATTGGAGAGACTGCACGCAGCCAGGACATCTACCACTCTGTCAGCATGCAGATCCAGAAGAACTTTGCGAAGTCCAAGTGGAAAGTAAGTCTTCTGCCTCAATCACTCATATTTACCTGAGGAAAAGTATCTAGAGCCCTGTTTCACTAAACAGGATTACCGAGTTAGCTGGATAACTGCACTGAGTAAAACCCGGAACCCTCCCAAATCTGGAGCACGGACTGAAGTTAAAAGAGCTGTTCCGGATTTTACTCAGCGCAGTTACCCAGCTAACTCAGTAGTCCTGCTTCGTGAAACACCCCCCAGCTAGTCAGGTGAACTACCAAAGCACATACAGTTTCCAACCACAGAATGAAAAATTGGGGAGGCAGGTCCAGTTAACAGCAAATTATTGCAATGTTTTATGTGCCAGCCTTCCCATAATGCCCTGATGCCTAAACTACAATCGCAGTTACACTGGGAGACACTGCACTGGGGTTAATGTCCCTGGTTTGGTATTAAGGGAAATCTCAGAGGTTAGGTTCAACAGTACAGCAGAAACAAAATTGCCTATTTCAAGATGACTATGGAAAACCGTCAGAGAAATTAGAATTTTTTTTTTGGTAAAATATATGCTTTTGTAAAGGTCTACTGTACAAGATGTAAATGAACATGGAGTGTATTTTCATAAAGATGCTGATAGCAGTAATTATGGCAGGTAAAATGTATTACATCATTTGAAATGGTGCGTATCATAAAGGCTTTTTGCAGGCATCATGTTGGCATTACAACCACAGGCATTAAACCCAAGGATATTTTTGACCCGGCTGTGCTTACACTCATGCCTGTGTCTTGGTTGGGTTACAGCAAGCCTTCAATGCGACTGTGGCCATAAACCACATGAAGAAGCTGCAGCTGGCACACTCGGAGATGCTCGCCAAACAGACCCAGGGACCCGTCCCCGACATCAAGGTCGTTGACCTTTCCTCCCCCGGCCCGTCCCGCCAGAACCTGGCCCCGGAGAACCTGGAACCCAACGGCAACCCGCCCGACGGTCACATGACGCTGCCGTCCAATCCGAACGAGCCCAGGAGCCACTACTACCCCACACGGCCCAATCACAGCGAGCTGGCGCACGCTGACGGCTGCCACGGCCTCACCTTGGTGGAGAAGGGCAAACACGCCTACCACTCTGAGCCTGCCAACCTGAACGGGACAGCCAAACAGTACGCCTACACCTGCATTTAATATACTCTATATACAGCCTCTTCCAGTGCCTTCGTAGGATTTACACCATCATGGTTGGTGTTGATGCAATTTCAGTTCATTCCGTTCAGCAAAATTGTTAAAGTTCAATTAACTAGTTGAAAAATGCCCATACAGTCAATTGAGGACTTTTTAAATTTTATTTGATTGACTGAATTGAAATGCAGTTGGCCCCGGCCTTGACTGTTAGCAGATAAGTGAGTTTACCATATGTACTGCAGGTTTGTTATGACTGATATATAGAGATCTGTGATGTAACCCTTTAAGGTGTAACTGAACATTCTTTCGCTGATGTAACAATCACTACTGGTAACTGAAAGCAATGGGGTTCTAGAACACTGACTTAGAACTTTTAAAAAACTTTCCAAAAAAACCTGCTCTTCAAAGGGTTAACTCCACTCTGTACTGCAGGTACGGCAGCATGTTCAGAGGCTCCAATGGAAATGTGCATCCTCTGCAGACTGGCGTGTGCTCTGTCATGTGACCGCCTGGAACAGCGATACAGGGACAATAAACGCAGGTACGGCTGTCTGCTGCATTCAACTCTACATACACCCACGTGCATACACTCACACACACGCACAGGCATACACTCACACACACGCACGTGCATACACTCACACACACGTGCGTGCATACACTCACACACACACACGTGCACACGCATGCACACACTCACCCACACGCATGCACACATGCACACATACGCATGCACACATGCACACATACACACACATGCATGCACACACAAGCTTGCATGCATACACATGGTGCATCCTGTAAGTATTTGGACAGTGACACTGGTTGTGTTGTTTTGGCTCTGTACTCCAGCACATTGGATTTTAAATGAGGCAATGAATGGGGGGTTAAAGTGTCGACTGTCCGCTTTAATTTTAGGGTATTTACATTCACATCAGGTGGACCATGTATGAATCACAGCCCCTTTTATACATAGTTCCTCCTTTTTAGGGGACTCAAACAAAATAGACAAACTAACATAATCTTAAATAAAGTCATCGGTACTTGTATACAGAGTCAAAACAAATACTTGTTTTGGCTCTGTAACCAAAGTCACTGTCCAAATACTTATGAACTGCACTGTATATACCTGATGCACATGTCTATTTTCTGTATTCCTCAGAACACACACATGCAGGCACATACGCACACACACACACACACACACACACACACACTCATGCCTATCTGCTGTGTTCACCTGTAAACACACACATGTGCGCATACATACATGCACATATAAATGTGTGCACACAGACACATGTAATGGGCAGTGCCTCTCTCGTGGAAACTAAATACTGGAAACACTCAGGTCAATACCTCTCTCTCTCTCTCTCTCTCCCCCTCTCCCTCTTCCTCTCAGGTCTGACAGGTCTGGTTTTTCTGCTGAGCTCCTGGCTGAGTGTGAATCAGCAGTTTGTGTGGACGGGCCCATGACACTGACTGAATGGGAGCTTTGGGGTAGCCATTACTGCAACATCCCTAAATCTGGAGTAATTCAGAAGAGCGCCTAGACACACACACACACACTCATACACTCTGCGCTCACACACTCACACACTGACACGCTCACACACTCACAAACTCTCACGCTGACACGCTCACACACTCACAAACTCTCACAGACACACACACACTCACACACTCACACACACACACACACACACACACACACACAAAAAGTCAGCACACATTTAAATACACTACATCCTAATTGTTCAGAATCCTTGTATGGAACGTCCACTTGCTCCGGAGGTCCAGGGCCACTCTATACGAATGTATATACCATATGTCTGCATAAAGAAGCACTGTAATCCCTAAGAAGGCTGTATTTAAGCCTCAGTATTAAACTTGCAGAAACTGAAGCGGTATTACAGTAGTGTAACGCTATGGAAGTCATGTACGTGTGATTTATTCAAGTATAAAGGTCCTGCATCCACGTGAAGCTACGCTGGTAAATGTAATGTGTTTTATGTACTGTATCATGCATGTACATACTGTAACAGTGCAGTAAACGACAGTGCAGGATTACTGTAGCAGGTCTATGATGATAAAGGCTCTGTGGTGTGGTCAAAACGCAGAATGCGTGACCATTTTATATTATATTTTTTTGATGTTTGTACAAATAAACAGGCATTACAAAGCTGCCGCAAGGTAGATGAGGAACGACCGACAGTGAAGAGATTGTACTTGTTTGTTACCAATATGAGAAGGCGAGCGGAGACGTGTAATACTGTATTTCTGAAATGCCATAGTCATGTGTTTCTGAAATGGCAGATTTTATTTTTGAATACGCGCTATCCGAGGGCGGAGGTGAGAAATCAGCTCTGCTGTTGATGCGAATGTCCTTTTACTGGTGTAAATATTTCCCTGAGTGTTGCCAACTCACCAACGCTCACACTTGTAGAGCGAAGGGTTTTCTGCTGTAAATATTTTAATAATCATGTTAAAGAGGTTATATTTAATATGGGATGGAATCTTTCACGCTGCACATATTTAACTGAACTGATTTGTGATTGGTCTGTGCGGAGTGTGAGTTCTTATACTTTTGTCTTGGCTAGCATCGTGACCAATAAAGACCCAAGTGAAAGCCATCCCATGTCATGGTTTTCATTTTTCACATTTATTTTGGACACAAAAGATACATTTTACAAAGAAAAGAAAATGCAAGGTAATACAGTTTGAAAAAGATATACAAAACCAAGAGCATTGTTCCAAAACATGAACTTTCACGTGTCCAGAACTAAAGAGAGCACAAAGGTTGAATAATATTGTGATGAACATTGTTTGGAGTAGTTTTGGAAAAGATGCCAACACAGAGGACAAATCTGTGGTCGTCTGGCTTTACACTCCCAATAAAAAGGGTTCTTTGGCTTCTCTCCAGAGGGGAAACCTTTTTGGTTCTTCATGGAACCCTATATAGTAGTTGTGAAAAGTATGAAAGCTCCCAGATTGAACCATTTTGCCCATTAAAGAACATTTGTGCGATATAGGGTTCCTCTATGAAGACCTTTTAGAACCCTTTCTTCTGAGAGGGTACTCCTATTCTGATTTCTCCGTAATAAAAATCCACTGGATGGCCTCAGGGTGGCGCTAAAGTACAGGAGTCCATGACTCAACATGGAAATCAGGATAATCTTTAAGTGCTGCAAACATCTCAAACACCATAGCCACATTTCTAATGCTGGCACGTCTTGCTTTGCCACAGCTCCTTCTGGACTTCGGCAGTACTTCTTGGTACCTCAAGCCTTCATTCAGATATTTAACCCTTGGTCATATGTTAACACAATGGACTTCTGGGCAGCTGATTTTGTTTAAGTGACAATTTTTCATGTCATCCATCCATCCATTATCTATACCCGCTTATTCCTGGTCAGGGTCGTGGGGGGTGCTGGAGCCTATCCCAGGGTGCATTGGGTGAGAGGCAGGAATACACCCTGAACAGGCGCCAATCTATCACAGGGCACACACACCATTCACTCACACACTCATACCTATGGGCAATTTACAGTCTCCAATTAGTCCAACCAGCATGTCTTTGCACTGTGGGAGGAAACTGGAGTACCCGGAGGAAACCCACACGGACACAAGGAGAACACACAAACTCCACACAGAAAGGCCCAGGCCGGATGCAAACCCAGGACCTTCTTGCACCACCATGCTGCCCTCTTCATGTCATGCAAAGCTATTTCTGACATTCAACTTAAGAGGGTAAATCATCCTTCAATAAAATTATTCAATGTTTAATATTTAATAAAGGACAAATAACTGCTTTATATAATACAGGGGGATGAAATTATAGCTGGAATGAAAACCAGAATCCGCAGGACGAAATTTGAAAACGCCTGATTTGCAGGTAGGAGAACTGTGTTCTCTCAGGCAAAACTGGAAGCAACCTGCACCCCGATCCGTGTGCAACAACACAGACATTGTCTGGCTCTTTAGTAAGTGTGAGACAGCATATTATGAGACTTTTATAATGCAGCTTTGCTACACAGAGTATTTAAGGATCAGGCTATTGAGCTCAAATCCAGTGTCTAAAAATAAAACAGGAAACCAGCCAAGCCTGTCTTTCCATACATGAATAGGGCTATTCAGCTGTATTACAAAATATAGTCATGGCAGTAACAATAATGGAAATATTACTTTAAAAAACAACAATCACTGTGGGCTTGTATTAAAAAAGAGATATCTTCAAAGATCCAGAAAACCAAACACAATAGCATGTACACAAGCATTTGCATGCTGCTATGACAATTGAGTATTTGCATAATAATTAATTCATCTTATAGAGAGGACCCCCATGTATGCGGCTGGAATGCATTGACAGTAAATTGGGTTTTTAAAATTTCTTATTGACTTGCCAATTCATTAAATACATTTTAACCTGTTTCTTCCTTCAGTGAGACTGCCTTGAAGTTCATTGAAGTCCAGTTTTACCATTTGATTAATGGCACCATTCTTTGAAGGGTTAGAGGAATAGTTATTGTTATTTTCAGAATGCAAGAACTTTTATCTAGGTTTGGGGAAAAAAATAAGTTTCAATAAAGTTAAATTACATTACAGGCATTTAGCAGACGCTCGTATCCAAAGCAACTTACACAACTTTTTACATAGTATTTACATTGCATCCATTTATACAGCTGGATATATACTGAAGCAATGCAGGTTAAGTACCTTGCTCACGGGCACGACTGCACTGCCACCGAGTGAGGAAAGTTGTGGAAAAAGCATTGTTTCTTTGCTATTTTCTGTACTTAAATTAAAAAATAAAACATAGATCTTTTAAAGAAATGTTTTATCTTTTATCTAGACCTTCCCAAACCCTGAAGATAGAGAAGCCTTCTAGAATTTTTTTCTTGCTCAAAAAAGCTCTTGACTAAACCAGGCTAATGGATAATGGAACCCTTTGACTGAATTGACACACAGTCGCGGTTTTCAGCCAGCTAGCTCCCAGAGGTAAACCGGATGTTCAAATTCATGGCTAATGTTACTGTGACCCACAATGTCCTGGCAGGATCACGGGGGAATTACAGCCAAAGGATTTCAGCAAATAAGCACTTATCCAATTTGAGCATGACAGAAAGAAAGGTTGCTATGCATTTCAACATTCCCTTGCATGAACGGGTGTGCCTATGAAGCATTTTCTTTTTCAGCTTGGCAGGATGTTTTATTGTTAATATCTGCTGTTGTGATTTTGGTTTGGATTTTGAATGTTGATTAAAAAAAAAGAGTTGATGATAAAGTTTCTAAAAGTCTTATAATGGGTGTGAGATGTGAGTTCTTTCTGATAAACCTCTGCTGTGCAATGCTTATTTCTGTGGACGTTTCTATCAAATTTGTCAACCAGTGGCAAGTGCTTGAGTAAAGATTAAATATGTATTAAATATTTTTTTTAATGTAAATGATAACTGGCAATATAGGAGGAATGGAAACATGCAAAGTATGCATTTAATTAGCATTTGTGCACTAATCCTCTGGTTGCTTACTGATCTTCCAGAGGTCCACAGTCCAGTCTGTTTTCACTGTAAGACAAATGCTCTCTGAACAGAAGTGAAATTATTTGTACTAAGTCATTGAGCTGAATAGAGACTGATAAATGTTTTATTTGATAAATTCTACTGCAGGACTGTCCAACCCTGTTCCTGAAGATCTACCATCCTGTATGTTCTTAAAAATTGAGGGGAAAAACTGATTATAAAAATGTACGGATCACTGATCCATTGACAATGCACTGACCCAGCAGTTTAAAACAACGCTGACAAAACTGGAAAACAAACCCACCATCTTAGTCCAGTGTCCACTGACACTGTCCAGAACCCTTCTGCCTGCATGCATAAACACACAGGGAGGTCAGCTTTCACTGTGCATTTCTGTTTCTGGGGGCGGGGCTAGTCCAACTGCGTGCAAGCCCAAGCCAATAGGTTTCAGAGCTGAAGATCTTTATGCAAGAGAATGATGGTTTTCACCAGGCTGCTGTTAAAGATCTTAGAATGAGATAAGATGCTGATTTTAATGTGGCTAAAACAGCAGAGTGCAGCAGTCCAGGACCAGGGGCGGGGCAGTGCATTATGGCCATTTAGCAGCCAATCTTATTCAACACAAGTTATTTTTACATAGCATCCGTTTACACAGTCGGATATATAGTGAGGCAATGCAGGTTAAGTACCTCACTCAAGGGTGCAACGGCAGTGTCCAGGAATGGAACTGTGACCTTTAGATACAGAGACCAGTTCCCTAACCATCAAACCACCATCAAAAACAAAATCATTCTTAATGTCTGCTTGCTTAAAGATGGAGCTAAAATCAGAATATAATGGTACACAGTTTTGTCCCGGATTTTTTTATTTCTTTTTTATTCTGAGGTCCATTTGGAAAGCGGGCCTGAAACAGAACCCAATGTTCAAAAACTAGAGGAAAGGTCAAGCCTCCAGCTTTTTCTATAGCCACCTCTCTCTCGCTGGATTGACTAATCCACCTCAAGTGTCTTATTACACAAGATTTGAAAGCGGTGTGAAACCCAGCCGTGTGGCTTCTGGTAAGGTGTGTACAAAACACAGCAGGAAGTGTCACATAAATTCACAATGACTGTTCGATATGTGAGTAAGTGTGTGTTTGCGCAATCATATCACAGACGTAATCCACAGTAAGTGTGCTCGAGCATCTGTTTACACAGAAATATGTGGCTTGTGGTCTGCTTTCACAGGAAGAGGAAGTCTGGGGATGTTTAAAAAAACGCATGACAGTACCAACACCGACAAGATGCTTGTTGCAGACCATTTCTCCAAAATACATCACTTATTCCAAGCCCCAATGCACTCAAGATAAGTTCAAAGATCTTCAGAGGGTGAGTATCAAGGCAGCCTTTGCACTTACCTAAGATCAGGTGATATTGGACTCTGATTATGAATGGATGGAATTTTCATGGTAAACAACTACAAAAACCTTGGAGGCATTTTGTTTTACTGTGGGGAAGAGATACAACATAATTTAAATTGCACCAGATTGACATGGTATCTCCACCTTGGCTTTTTTGTTCTGTGGAATAAATGTTACAAAGAAAGGTCAGCCTTGGGCGCATGATAAACAATGGGCCGGTCGTGTGATTGGCTGTATGCCTCTGAGGTTCCAATCTACATCCTCCAATAACGTGAAACAAACATTATGTCTCTTCTCTGTAACAGGTTTAGGCTGCCTGTCCAATGGAAATGTTTAAACAAGAGCAATGTAATGCTCTCTGGAAATATGACCTTCAAACCATTCAGTGTTGAAAAATGTAACAAGATACAACAACTATTCCCTAAAAATAGCAGCCTAAATAGTTTCTTGAAAACTGCAGCCAGATCTGCCAACTTTTTTGTCATTAAATTGTCTGACTTATCAGACTATTTTGCTGCAGTAGGTGGTGTGCCAATGAAAAGTTTTCATGCTGTGCATGTCTGGGGTTGAACAATTCATTTTACCCAACCCAGACAGACTGTAATCCTGGCAGGTTGTGATGTTTTGCGTATGTGCGTATATGGTCACAAAACATCTGGGGCAGGCAAAAGAGCACGCAAGATGGATAAATGTTTGATGGATTTTGAGAGAGAGCCTTTACACGTGAAATTACCAAAGACATGCATTTAAATGTACGTATGCAGGAACCTAAAAGATACAGGCTAAAAACAAGGAATTAAGGATTTTTTTCCAAACTGTTTCTACTTTAATTTATGCCAATTTAAGGCATTTCAATCCTTTCATTAGAATTGTTACTTGCATCATTGTAACCTTATTTTTAAAAATAAGGTACTCTTTTGACATCATTCTCAGTCGGCTGGCAAACTAACATTTGCATCTTTGAATTCCCTCCACCATCTTTAGCATCTGGTAAATACTGAAAATAAAGTATCGTTTGGGCCCTGGCCTTGGACTGCGAGTCGGGGGAGGGCGGAGGTGTAGGCTGGCAGTGCTGTCTGCCAGTGCTGCGTGCCAGGGGAGTGTGCCAGGGCTGTGTGCCAGGCCAAACACCGCTGGTCTGTTGTGCAAAAGTGGGAAGAACCGTAGATGTGGCAGGAGCAGGGCCCGGGTCTGGGTAGGGCCAGGTGACCAGAGCACAGGCCAGGGGGACAGACAGACAGACAGGCACACGCTGGACAGACGTGGCCCACAGAAAATAAATATGCTGCCGCCTGCCACCTTTCACCTGCATTATGCTGCTGGCTGAGGTGTGTTTATTTTGCGACATTGCCAGCATTGCACAAAATCCTCAGATCTCAAAAAATGAAATTTATAATAATAATCAAAAAGAGCAAAAAAAAACTATTTTCCATTTTCCAACATGGCACATCGTTATAGGTATAGCTGAGTAGTGGAGCACTGGCGGTAAATGCAGTGGTATATGGTATAAAAACATTCAATGTGTGGGAGAAATTTTGTTTTACATGACATGAAAAATACGGTCTAAACTTTATCTTAAACTGCTAAACATGAGGGATTACCCAATCAACAAGCCGTGCAATGCAATGCACAATTTATTTACTGTAGTCACTGTTAAGGGTGGGACAAAACATTCAGTGGTGACAATAATAATCACCATAAACTCATAAACTCAACATGTAGCACTTCTCATACAGGTGCTTACCGCACTTACTGGATAACCTTGTTGCATGGGGTGATGGGGCGGGCCTGGTCAGCTCAGCCTCTGATTGGTGCTACTAGGGAAAGCAACAGCAGCTGGTTGTGGCCTCTGATTGGTGCTGCTAGGGAAAACAACAGCAGCTGGTTGTGGCCTCTGATTGGTGCTGCTAGGCAAAACAACAGCAGCTGGTTGTGGCCTCTGATTGGTGCTGCTAGGGAAAACAACAGCAGTTGGTTGTGGCCTCTGATTGGTGCTGCTAGGGTAAACAACAGCAGCTGGTTGTGGCCTCTGATTGGTGCTGCTAGGGAAAATAACAGCAGCCGGTTGTGGCCTCTGATTGGTGCTGCTAGGGAAAACAACAGCAGCTGGTTGTGGCCTCTGATTGGTGCTGCTAGGGTAAACAACAGCAGCCGGTTGTGGCCTCTGATTGGTGCTGCTAGGGAAAACAACAGCAGCTGGTTGTGGCTTCTGATTGGTGCTGCTAGGGTAAACAACAGCAGCTGGTTGTGGCCTCTGATTGGTGCTGCTAGGGTGAACAACAGCATCCGGTTGTGGCCTCTGATTGGTTTTTCAGGCTAACTGGCCCTGCATTGGCACTTTGCCAATGGGTCAAAGCCATTTCCAGGGCTGCTGTGGGTCTTGGTTGAAGGAAGTCTGTTCTGTGAATACACATCTATGGCCACCTACTCCACCACCTGTCCAGGTAGTCCAAGGTCCATCCAGATAATCCTGTCTCCTTCCCACTTCCAGTCACTAAAGCCGAATGACACTTCAGAGGCTTTAGTGCTGTTTCAGTGAATGGTTGGGCCCCACAGACTTAAAGTGGATTGCAGTGCTGCATGTGACTTGGAGCCAATCAGGGGGTTATAACTAGCCTTGCCTGGGAAAACAAAGGTTTCAATCAGCAAAAATGCCACATTGTGCTGCTATGAGAGGTACAGTGGAGGTACATGTTTGTTCTTTATGGAACAAATTTGCCAAATGTACCGTGAAAGCACAATAATGTTCTATTTGGGTACTAATAAGTACATTTTACAAGCAAAACAATAAGGATAAAATTTTGAATAAACTGAAATTAATGCTTCACCAGAAACCCAATTTCTTTTGGAAATGGAATATATTGCATATGCTTTTTTTTAAAAAAAAAAGTGTCTTCACCATCATAAAAGTTACAAAAAATATATATGGAAAATGAACAAATTATTACTTTCAGATATTGCAATATATTTTAAAATATACATTGCTGCAAAAAAAAATTGTATTTTTCAAAAAAGTTTGCACTACATTGTATAAATTTGCATAAATATTTGCATAAATTTTGTCATATGTTATACTAGAGGTGTGTGTTCTATCTACAACATGACACAGTTATCATTAACAATAAATCGATCAACCTTTTAAGCTGCTACATTTTTGACAGCCCTGTCTCTGACCTGATCCTAGCTTACAGGCTGGTGAGGACATCGATATTGAAGAGTTAAAGACACACATAAACAATCGTGCATGGCTGTGGTTGCTAGGTTACACACTGTACTTTTCTGCAGCTAGTCATTACGGCAGAAAGCAGTACCGTTAATATTTCTATGGTGAGGCCATATATGTATGAGCTGGAATGCCACTAACATTCTATGGTGACTGGCATACCAACACACAGTGTTGGGGAGACTACTCTGAATGTGTTGTAAAAACTACAAATTACATCACACTCAATGTGGCTGAACTACAACAAAGCTACCTTAAACTACAAGAAAGCTACCTAGCTTGTGAAACTACAGTTACTCAAAAGATGTAGTTCAAACTAACTTGTAAAAAAAAAAAGATCATTACCATATTCCCCAGACATGACACACGTGTGATCAATGCCTTCTTTATGCACACAGGGAGAACCACAATACAGCTCAGTGGGGAAAACCAGCAATGTGTGCCAAATGGCAGTTTGACCATTGCCAACTATAGTGAAGCGGAGTAGTATTAGAGGGAAAAGAGAGAGAAGAGGCAGTATTTGGTCAAAAGGGTTTGGAAATATATATATGAAGGCCAAAAGTAGCTGGTAGATCCTGTAGTTAACTACACATAACAATGCCAAAAAATTAACAGCTACAAAGTTGATCTCCAACAGATATCAATAAATTATAAGCTCTAAAAAAAAAAAATCTAGTCTCTCTGACTGGCTTTGGAGGGAGGGGGTGGAATAGCTCTCTCTTGTTCCTCCAAACTTACATACTGCACCTTTAACTACATGCAGTCTAACTACTCCCCAACACTGCCATCGTACCAGCGTCCCATGCAGGCGACCAGCTTACCAGTGTCCAAAACACAGTATGTAAAACCAGCATGCATTATGCTGGTCTTGCTGGTAACCAGCTATGCTGGTCTATGCTGGTTTTTCAAGCAGGGGTATGAAAGTCAGAATGTCAGAAACTGCCTGCTGGTTAGCTGAACACAAGACAAAAAAGTTTGGAAAGGATTTTGACCTGGGACTAATGTGGAGTTAATGTTAATATTGCTTTGGGGTAATGCCACCATGGCTGTCAGTATCCCAAAGATGAGCATCATTGCAAATTAATGGTTTTGGTTAGCCTTTAAGGTTATTCCAAAAAACTTACTCTTCAAAGGGTCAGAGCTTAACCTTAAGCTTTGACCCTTTGAAGAGTAAGTTTTTTGGAATGCTTTTCCAAAATTCCAAGTCAATGTTCTAGAACTCCATTGCTTTCAGTAATTGCACAACCAGTAATGACTGTTACATCACTATTAGAATTTTCAGTTAAGAACATTCCAATCACATACTGAAAGGGTTAAGGCTCAGAATTTGCCATCCTTTGCCCTGCTCTTTGCCACTCAGCGCAATGCCAGTGACTCTCCAGGATGGATTTCTGGGCGGTGACCTTTGGGAACACTTCTACCATGACCTGCCCTGAGCCCTAATTCACTGAGTCAGCCTCGTTACAGTGCAGACATTTGAGTCTTATTTTGCAAGAGGTTGCACCAGTCTGTGGAAACCAGCTCCACTTCGTGTCAGAACTGCGTGACGGCTGGCACCGAGCCTAGTGGTCTAAAGTTTGTGCCACAGGGCATGAGCGCGTGGACGCTTTCTGGCGGACTTCATCCCCTCAGTGTCAAGCACCCTGCGACCGCGTGCTGTCACTCTGAGTGTATACAATTGCACTGGCAATAGGTACATGTCATACATTTCATTTGCTGAAATGTTGCTTTGTTTTAAATAATTTAAAAAAAGATTTATTTTGTGCATTGAAGATTGAGAGTGTGGGAGGTTCCTTTCTTTTAGTTTGTTCCACCAGCCCGCACCTACAATCCCAGTGTGTGTTGCTCTTGTTCAATAACAGATACTTGTCAATTGTGTATGGGTAATTTCATACCACTGAGACCATCTACTCATTCTCAGTTGTTCTCCTCATGGAATTTTTACCATTGCCTTACACAAGCACAAAATAAGTTCACTGCCACAAATGATATCTCATATCTCTCATATCTCAGAGGACATTTATTTTTTGATTAGTTTCTGTTTTTCATTTTATTTGTTGTGTTTCTTCATCTTGAGGGATAATTTATTAGTGCATTGTTTCAGTTGCATTTTTTTCCGTTTTGTTTTACCCTCGTTGCTCTCGGTCCTCTGCTGATGTATTTTCTGTTTGATGTATTTTAAATGTCTGTTTATAATGTCTTCTATGTGCATGGAATATTAGGATGAATAGTGCTCATTGTGGACACAGCTAACAGGGATCTGTGTGAATGAACGAAATGAAATCAATTTCAGCTATTTGGTGACAGGTCAATGCAAAGAGACCTTTCAGGATGGCTGCCATTGGTCCCAATATATTAGAGACAATTGGGACCAATGAGCAATGGGTACTGGCCAAAAAGGAGCTTCCTTACGCTGGAAAAAAAATCTCACTTGTTCAAATAGATCAGGACTTTGCTCTTCACAACAAAACCTTATGATTTGTTCAAATCAGAGATTGACAGCAAAATGGGAGGAGCTCCCATGTCTTGTCAATCACTGACTCGTTCAAGCAGATCAGGACTTTGCTCTTTACACCAAAACCCCTGTGATTTGGGCAAATCAGTGGGACACATAGTGACCAGTTTCACAATTTTGGGACATAGTGACCAGACCTTTTCTCCAGTCACTACAGATTATTGTAGGAGTTTAAAGTTTAAGTAGGATTGCCATGGTTCTTTCAGTTTTTATTTGTAGAGAAATATGAATTTTAAAATATTGATATGCCAATCTCAATATACAGTGCAGCTGGTTTCCCTGTTTTCAAAGAGCACCAATAGAGGAAAGATTATATCTGATGAACATAAACATTATACCCATGATGTACTCCAGAGGCCTGTGTCATCACTGAGCAGGGTCACTGAGTCAGCTGGATAACTGCGCTGAGTAAAACCCTGTATCACAGAGCAGGGTCACTGAGTTAGCTGGATAACTGCACTGAGTAAAACCCTGTATCACAGAGCAGGGTCACTGAGTTAGCTGGATAACAGCACTGAGTAAAACCCTGTATCACTGAGCAGGATCACTGAGTTAGCTGGATAACTGCACTGAGTAAAACCCTGTATCACAGAGCAGAATTACTGAGTTAGCTGGATAACTGCACTGAGTAAAACCCTGTATCACTGAGCAGGATCACTGAGTTAGCTGGATAACTGCACTGAGTAAAACCCTGTATCACTGAGCAGGATCACTGAGTCAGCTGGATAACTGCACTGAGTAAAACCCTGTATCACTGAGCAGGATCACTGAGTCAGCTGGATAACTGGCACTGAGTAAAACCCTGTATCACTGAGTAGGATTACTGAGTTAGCTGGATAATGATAGCTGGACTGCCTGTGTTGTCTTTGCACTGGCATAGTGGTAAGAGAAGTGGCCCTATCCTGTGTTTGGGGACCCACCAGTACTGTAGGTCGTGAGGGGTGATTAGGTGGGCCATGAGATACGAGACTTAGTGCACATCTCTGCATATCACACACCTTCAACAAATATTACATGCTGAACTAGACGTATGCACAATACTAACTGTAGTGCTCATGCAGTTGCTTTGACATACTTATGTTGAAAGCATTCCGATTCCACACTTCATACGGGACAACTTTGAGATGGGGATACAATTTTTTTTTAGTTGGATCAGTAAGTTTTTTTTTTTTCTTCCTCAATTTTCATAGTTAGTCTGACAGAATTCATAGGACATGTATCATACAAGGGGGCAATAGCATACCCCCTAAAATATTCCATATACCGCAGCCAGAATATTAGCAATAGCCCTCACTCTCTGCTTCCGTATGCATGGACAAACAAGTGCAATAAAGGCACGTGCTTTTTTATATTTTATTATTGCTGAAGAGTTTGCCCACAGATGCTGAGTTCACTGAGTGTGCGTCTGATTTGACGGGAAATTGCGCGGATGTGGGCGAGTTCATGGCCGTTGAGTTACTTGGCAAGTCTTCAAATTACACGCAGACTGATTCAGCAGGATGCTAATGGCAAGAATGGTTTCATGTCTCTCGTGCTCCATTTTTAATTAATTGCATTTTTAAAAACAGAGAAGCACGTGGGTCTGAAACGTAACATGCGATGTTTGCATTTTTATATTTGTTATATAAAGCTTTCTACGCAGTAAAATGTCCAGTGTTAATTCAACTCTAACAGTGTTAATTCAACATTTAACAGATAACAACCACATGTTCTTTTAGGAGTTGAATTAACACTGGACATTTTATTGTGTACTTTTTTTGTTTCAGTGGATAATGAACGTTATTATCCTACAGGCACAATTATGCATGTCTTCGGGCAACAATTATTGATCACTGTCAAAGTAGACAAGTAGGCAACACAAATGACTGCAGTATATCCGCTGCCCGTGATGTGTAATCTCTAGGCGACGTGACTTACTGAAATAGACGAAAGGGGAACTCAGTGCTACAATAAGGAGTGGAAAGTGGATCTTTGTGAACCAACTTGCGACGAGGTCAATTCCCCAATGACCTGAAGCCGCTGAACACTGACGTTAAAGCAACATGGACTGTGCTACACGCACGTACAGTATGATACTGCACATAACACGATTTAGCGGCGTTCGCAGCTACAGTTAATTGTGCATATCAATCATCAGGATAAAGTTCATGGATTAAGGATAGTTTTTAAAACGTTAACAATTTTTTTGGCCACTGTATTACAGCAAAACTCTTGTCTTTGGAACTATAATTTAGTGAATTTATTGCGAAGTGCCCCGTGGAATAACTGAAGATACAATCAGATATGTCAACAACTTAATAATAATAATAATAGTAATAATAATAATAATAATAATAATAATAATAATAATAATGGAACTAGTGGAAGTTCAGCGTGGACGATGAATAGTTTAGGCTACATTGTCACAGTGAATACTAAAGCATTTCAACATTGCAACAAGATCAGCATTACAATGGCTAATATAAAAACGCTGTTCGTGCCTTTACACAATGAATACGTGCGATCTGTTCATATGACCCACTGTAAGCCAAACGTTTATCTATGAAGTACTGGGACATTAAAGAAGCGCTCTAATTTCCGGTGGTACGGAGTGTCCAGCGATTACATGGGGTGGAGTTTGTTGTATTGAAAGTGTAGCCTAGATCCTTCCCGGTACGCACGTAGGACATGAAACGCACGTGCTTTCTCTGTTGTGTTTCTCGTTACGCCTCCCGAAACGGGCGTGGACAAAAATTCCAGTATCTTTAAATAAGAGAACCGTTCAAACTTAAGTCACATAGCCTACTAGGTTTATCTGAGACAAGAGGAAGAAGCAACGAGGCATATTTCGGAATTGCGTTGGACATTTCTGAACACTTTAAGTAAGTTTTATCATCATTCATATTTTATAAGTAATGACAGAACGATAGCTTGTTTATTCCTCGAACTGGACTATCGGTTTTAGACATTACACGAGTGTCTTGCATCATGTTAAGTGTTCGAACAGGGCTTCATTGCAATAGTTGTAAGACGTCTCTCAAGCTTTCTTTTAACGGTGCATTGTTGTTTCAGAAGCAGACACTCATACTGTGTACAACAACTTGTATGTATATAATAAATTAGGTACTCGAGATTGTGGACTGCCGAACTGCTGTTTATAAAAATCCAGGATGTAAAAGTATTCAATAACTCACAGTAAAATGTTTAGTATTAAATCAACACTTAGGCTACCGAGTAGGCTGCATGCATTATTGTCCATACTGGACTCATATCTAGCCTACTCTGTCATAGTTGAAGACAGGGAATTTACTGTGCTAATTTAACTCGTGCCTCTGGAGATGGCTGTCTGGTGGTTTCTACAGAAGCTGATTTCCTGATTTACTTTATGTTGTTTTGGGTAGATGATCAGTCCAGTGTTTGAACTGAGCACCTACTGCACACAGGCGGTCCATAAACGTTAGGAAAACGAGAGAGAAGTTCTCTCAGAGAACGTGGTTAACACGGCTTTTCTTTTGGCCTGCAGGTGCAACCATACGCAAAACCCCGTGAAGGAAATGGAGACCCTGCACGAGATCATCCCGTTCGCTAAGGAGATGATGAGCCAGAAGCCTAGCCGCGGCATGGTGAAGGTGTACGCGGTGGGAACCGTGCTAGCGTTCTTCGGCGTGGTGATTGGCCTGGTAGAGACCATTTGCCGGTCTTTCTCGCCACGGGAGCCGATAGACGAAGAGTTAGCGCGGTTGATCGCTCGCGAGCATCGCCTTCAGAAGCACAAGGAGATCGAGATCGAACTGACGGAGACTTCAGCGGCCTCAGAGGCTGGAGCCGTATCCAAGCAACAAGTAGCAGCAGTGCAGAGGAACACGGCCAACCGCCTACATGCTTCATAAAATCCACTGACAACTGTATTTATAGAACTTTGTGCTTACTTGCCATGAATATAAGCCTACTGTATATGACTTATATAAACGGACAGGACAAATAAGGGAAACAATAGCGATGGCTATTATCTTCGTTATCTGACCTGTTTCACCGAATAGCTAAACTTGAACTATGTTGTGCTGCTTTGGGGATGCGCCGCAGTCCCGTGTCTGAATATTGCCTGTCAGTTAGAGTACACAGATGCGAGGGCTGACCTCCAGCCCAGTGCAACGCAGAGACGCTTGCTGCCGTGCAGCTGATGCTTGAAGACGTTTACAGCAGACGGTCACACTCCTTACCTCTGCGAATGATTACTTTTATACTTAGAGGGAGAAAAATAGCTGAATGATGTATTTGTATATTCTTTTTGCAACGCAATAAATGCATATTTTTATTTACAGTATGTCCCAGTGTACTCTTTTAAAAAATTACAGACATAAGAATTATAGAAATATGAAAATATTTACACTTTGTCAGAAGGAATTATTGCTGTTAGGGTAATATTTGAAATTTTTATCGCACCATGCAATCAGAAATTACAGCCTGCTTGACCTCCATTTGAACATGTCTGTTGTCAAAGCCATCTTACACAATATATATCTTTCCAGAAAATGGTTATCCACTTGAGCTCTGATGTTCTACATTTCTTATGAAATAATTTCCCTCGTAATGACCTCTAATGCCCCTCATCACACAATACATTTTAATAACCAATATTCCAGAAACATTTCCATTAAATAAAACATTGATAAAGTTAGAACGCCTCGCTCTTTGTGCTTAAATAAGGAGCATGTAGCACTCAAATGTAAATCTACATGCTATGACACTGCAGCGGTATATTACAATGCATAGTATTAAAAACTGTAAGGATAAAAATTGCATGATAGATGTTCACAAAAATTGTATGTATTGTTCCTTCAAATTAGGACTTTAGGTAACCGATTCTTATACTGTAGCCTACAATAAACTTTGTTGTTCTTTGTTGGATACCAAGTAACACCAGGTAACCGTTTCTCCAACCTCCGTGGATTTTAGGTAAAGTGCGACCTCTAGTGGCTGCATCAGACAGTACTGATGTTCCACATGCTCAGCTGTTCGTTCCACCTTGCTATTGAGAATAATTGATGAAATAAATAAATTAAAATGTGTTTGAGGTCATGTATAATGAAACACTGATTTCCATTGAAAATCTTTTTTTTTTTAAACCATAAGACAATAGTCTTATGTCCAAAACGCAAAAAATGCACAAATTCTATTTTTTTTTTTTTCAAACAAATGGGGGGTTTTGTTTTTTCAATATCCACAATGACAGAATTTTTTTTTGAAGACTTTTACGATGAAAAATTCATTTCCATCGAAAATGCTCAAAATACATAATATGTATATATAATCTGATGCCCAAAATATGTATTTAAAAAATTAAAAAAACAATCAGCGTTTGTTCAACACTCACATGAATAGCGTGTTTGCAGACATGATGAAAAATAAACTTTTGTGGAAAATCAGCAAAACACATAAGACTAATCTTATGCTCAAAATGAAATTTGGGTTAACCGACTTCGTGTATGACATATCTTTCGAACTATATTTCCAGTCCATTTTCATCTAGAGGTCTAAATTCCGGGTTTTGCTCACTGGGAAGGGTTAGACTTTTAATTTATTTACATTTTGGAGATAAGGTAAGCCTAAGGCTAATTTGGTTTAATCAATTGCAGTATTTTGGAAAATATTAATTGAACACATTTTCCACATAAGCTAGGCTACTATCGTTGACAATTAGTTTTAACCATTCCACTTTTTGCACGCAGCGGACAAGAATTCGGCTAGTCACTGCTTTAATGGTGACGGTGTAAAGTGAAAAACTGCTATTCAGTAATGGTTGACAGCTTATGATGACTGCCTATCATCTCACAGCACTGTCTACACAACATGTAGTAAGCGTAATGCTTCTTAGTCAATTAAGCCCAATCAACAAACTCGTTGCTAATGTTTAATGTAAGTGTCCGGTGAACTGCGTCATATTAATAACAAGTTTGTAATGGAACACCCACTAGGACTATCACAGCTCACGTCTGTGACAAACATTCTATGTTCCAATTCCAAAGTGCATCACAAAGTCAGACAGCCTCTGTTTGGGCATTCGTTGGGCATTATGACGGCATACCATATAACAAATATTAGACGGTATAACATAACATAACATTAACAGACTAGTGCAAGTAAAGACTGGATGAATGCTTTGTTGCAAAAGTCTCAGCTTCGGATAAGTGGTATTTCAACATGCCCGCGAAACCAGGAGCCGTGCCGAACGTCAATGCGGGCATAATGATGAGACCGAACGCAGGTAAGTAATATGATAGTCTAGGATTTTTAGTATAAATTAGTGTTTTAAATGATCACTTACGAAAGCACACTTTCAATTCCTTATTTAAATAACGTAATAACGTAAACAATACTTGTTTGCTGTCATGAGGCAATTTATCATTGATTTATGAAAGGCGCACACACTTGAATTAAGTCCGCCTGGTTGTACCGCGATGTCTTGTTTCCAACACTGCACAGCTGCAGCTGTGGCACCAAAGACGGTTTTAAAACCACTGTCAATAGTTCACAATTACAAAATATTTCGGATTCATGGTGTCACAGTTATATTAATGTTACTGATCCTTTTCCCCTCTCTTGATTCTAAATCAAGTTTCGAGGAGAAAGGTGGCATTTGGCAGTTGCCAAGAGAGGCCTATATTTCCAACACATTTCGCCCATGACAGGATGGGTAACAAGATGTTACTGAAAGGACCTCCTCACCTAGGCCCTGGTTGCTATGACAGCCACAATGTGAGTTTACAACACGGCTGGGAATGTTGTAGCTTTCTGTAGAGTAGGTACTATGGTACCTTCATATTTTTATTTCATGCACTACTAAAAACCTTATGGAGACAGCACTCATATACCTGCTGTACAAATTATGTCTGAATTACAAATTAATTTGATTAATTGCACTCTGCATAGAGAAGTGTTCTTGTTGTGTAAGCAGTCGCCATTTTGTCTTGTCAGTGGGGCACTATAGCTTATGAACTGAAGAGGCCAGTAATCAAAGGATACACCCTGGCCTCCCGGACATCGATACGCTTTCCAACCATCAAAGAGGTACTATCCAGCTCTGTCCACCCTGTAGTGGAGTTCTCTGCATTCAAACATGGCCTCTGTTGTTTCAGGGAGCTTTAGCAATTTGGCCCACAAGACTCTCTTTCTCAAGGCAGCCAAGATCCAGTACCTGTACATGGAGAAAGTTTTATTGTACAGTGTGCAGTCTAGGGTTGTTTAGATAACAACAGATAACAAGGGGGTGTGCTTTTGTTTGGAATAATGTGGTAAATTTCCTGAACGATTGACTGAGTTATGAAGCGCCTGGCCGCCCTAGCCACAGCATGGTGAACATTATTTCAGGAAGCATACGTGTGGCGTTTTCCCCTCCCCAGTCCACCAGTCCTTCGCCCCAGACGTACCAGCAGGACTGGGTGAAGCCCAAACGCCCTGTACCGTCCAGGGTCCCGTTCCACTCCTCCGAACCCAGGTTCCGGGCCCCGGGCGTGACGCAAGACACCACCCCTGGGTGAGTGCAGTTCTGCTGGCTCCAAACACTACACTCGGAGAGCAAAGCTACAGTGGAGGCTTATGTTTGTTCTTTAGGGAACCAAGTTTCCAAACGTATCCTGAAAGTACACTAATGTTCTATTTGGGTACTAAGTACCTTTACCAACATAAAAAGGTACAAATTAATAATGTATTGCTGGCTTGGTGCATAATTTTATGTACCTATAGGGTACCACCCCAATGACAAGTGTTTGTACCTTAGTAGGCACTTTTTCATACCTTCACCTCTGAGAGTGTAGCGAGGGTACAGTGAGGTTTCATACAACCAAACGGGGCGGAGCTAAGTACAATATGCTATCAATATACTTTACACCAGGCTGGTTAGCAGAGGATGGGCTCACTGTCTATAGCCACGTTCCTCCTGAGATTCCTTCCCACTGGGGAGTGTTTCTTACCTCAGTGCTTGCTTTTTGGGGGTTCCAGCCTGGTTTTTCAGCTCAATTCTCCTTCTTCTACTCTGTATAGTGTCTTTGGTAAAGTTCTATGTAAAAAGTGCTATACAAATAAAATTGATGTGATTTTATAGTAATATGCTATCAGTATCTATGTGGCTGTGGAGAGCCACCCCTTTAAATGTATTCAAACAGGTGGTTTTCACCCCTGGTCCTGGCCTACCCCCTGTGTACGCTGGTTTTTGTTCCAGCTAATATTTGTGTTTGATTAAGTTTATTGAAAGCATGTTCCATAAACAGACTTCAACACAATGCTGGTTTGGCTCATTACCATTTGCTTTGTCCTTGAGCTCTTCATTTTCCGCATATGGTTTAGTATCAGTGACCAGGTGTACGCATTCAGCATTTACCACTTCATTCATTTCATTCAGCTCAATTAATGAATCAATACAAAAAGGAACCCCTTCCAGAATTAATAATTTACCACTGCATATAACAGAAAATTTAAAGCATTAATTGTCTAAAAATGGACCTGACTGGCCGAATGTCCTTCAATTAATAAGGATTATTAATTCTTTTTAATATGAATATTTTTCTGGCGTGTCATTGAGAGAGTAATCATTAAAAACAATGAATAACTCTTGATTACAATTGTACACAGGGGTGGCCTACTCCAGGACAAGGCCCGAAAACCACTGATTTAAACAGATCAGTGGCTGACAGTTCATTACAGCCCCACTCATTAAGGGGTTTATGAAACCCTCCTCTCCCATGACTCATTAATACTGACACCAGACCATGAAACATGCTTTCACTGTGTGGCCAAGTCTGTGCCTGCAAACAAGCAGTGCTGTGTCAACATTGCCCTGTCCACACTGGCTGTCCACATGTACATTTCATAAGACAGACAAATGCACGTTACTGATCAAAGGACGTGTGACAAGATGTGTGATGGAGTCTGTAGAGTGACCTACTCTCAAGTCCCCCAGCGTGGGATGAGTTTGAACCCCCTGCCAAGCCACTTTTTCAGCTCCAGTCCCTTCCCTTGCTCTGTGTCACCTTCTCTGCTTTCTACCCTTCTGAATAAAGCAAAAAATAAGAAACTGTCCTACTCTCTTTTTGTGGCACAGTGTTTAAAGAATATGATGACTTCAGCAGCTCACTGTAATGTGTTCCACAGCCCAGGGACATACAGCCATGACACTGTTCAGAACAGGCAGGTGGCCTGGCCCATGAAATTTGGTGCTACAGACTGGGACCTGGTCGTCCAGCCAAAGAAGATAACTCTCAGGACTGAGGTAAGTTTTTTCACTCGCTTACTTTACCTCCTTGCCTCTTTTCCTCGTGTCCTTTCTTAGCTCCTTAGCTCCACCCACCAAGGAAACACATGCTAGGCAAATGGAATGTCCTTGCTCTGTCAAATTCGAGTTTCAAACCATGTCAATTACAAACGTGGCAGGTGGGGATAGGTGGATCCACAGTACGTCACGTTCTGGAAAAAATACCTCCTCAAAAGATGCACTTGTGTTTTCTTGCTCAAGAATCCTCCAGGAGCCTCCAAGCTCCTTGTTCCCAACTGGTTCAAGTAGCACTTGATAGGTTTGAATGTCCTTAATGACAGCGGACCTCGATTTCCCAGTCAGACGAGAGCCGAGGAGCCAAGGACAGATAAAATAAACTATTGGAATGAGCCCACAGAATCTAGAGCAGAGGTGGCCAACCTAAGTCATGGAGAGCCACAGGTTCTGCTGGTTTTTGTTGTTGCTCAGCTTCTAATTGATTAATTAAAGCAGTCTATTAGTGAACTTACCTCACCTGGATTCTTGGGTCAAAAACCAGAAGACCCAGCAGCTCTCCAGGACCAGGGTTGGCCACCTCTCATCTAGAGAGCAGAAAATCCTAAAATGCCAACTTTTTTATGCTGGTCTAACTGAAGCAGACAATATCTGCTTTCAGCAGCTACCTTTGCCTTACCTTCAACTTTAGATACAGCATTACCTTCTTTTAAATGGGTGCATTATGCATAAAGAATGCAAGTGCCATGGTAGTCTCTATAGTATTTTATGATCCCCCTGTACTTCTCAGCCAATCACAGATGTTACAGTCACATGTATACACTGCATATAAAATAATGAATTTTATTTGTCTAGTGTGTTTCTTTAGTTACATGTCAATATGGGAGCTGTGAATATTTAAACAAACCTAGAACAATCTCAAGCAGGGTTTCAAATTCAAGTCCTGGAGGGCCGCAGTGTCGGCAGGTTTAACTCCAGTCCTGGAGTGTCACTGGGTCTGTAGGTTTAACACCAGTCCTGGAGGGCCACAGTGTCTGCAGGTTTAACTCCAGTCCTGGAGGGGGCGCAGTGTCAGCAGGTTTAACTCCAGGCCTGGAGGGCCGCAGTGCCTGCAGGTTTAACTCCAGTCCTGGAGGAGGCGCTGTGTCTGCAGGTTTAACTCCAGTCCTGGAGGGCTGCATTGTCGGCAGGTTTAACTCCAGTCCTGGAGGGCCACAATATCTGCAGGTTTAATTCCAGTCCTGGAGGGTCACAGTGTCTAGGTTTAACTCCAGGCCTGGAGGGCCGCAGTGCCTGCAGGTTTAACTCCAGCCCTAGAGGGGGCGCTGTGTCGACAGGTTTAACTCCAGTCCTAGAGGGCCACAGTGCCTGCAGGTTTACCTCCAGTACTGGAGGAGGTGCTATGTCTGCAGGTTTAACTCCAGTCCTGGAGAGCTGCATTGTCGGCAGGGTTAACTCCAGTCCTGGAGGGCCACCATATCTGCAGGTTTAATTCCAGTCCTGGAGGGTCACAGTGTCTGCAGGTTTAACTCCAGTCCTGGAGGGGGTGGTGTGTCTGCAGACATTTGTGTTGAGTCAGCAGGCAATCAAGGCCTTGACAACAAGGGGCTCTTTCCAATCACTTATTTTACCTCCTTCGATCCTTTCCTTGTGTCCTTCCCTCACTGCTTAGCTCCACCTTAAGGAGGATGCAAGGAAAGGATGCGAAGAAAGAATGCAAGGACGGAGGAAACGAGGAAACGTGTATTTGGCAAATGGAACGTCCTTGTTCAGTCAAGCGTCAGTTTGATGCCACGTCAATTATAGTCATAGCAGACTGGAAGAGGTGGATCAACCGGTCAACCATTTACACACCATGCCTTCTGAAAAAAAATTTCCACAAGAGACACACTCGTTTCCTTACTCAAGCATCCTTCAGGAGCCTCCTGGCTCCTTGCCTCAGCTCCTTAGAGGAGCATTTAATGCCATAAAGGTGGCGGATCTCGATTGATTTCCAGGTCAGTTGAGGACCGAGACAACAACTTATAAAATAAGCGATTGGAATCAGCCCAAGGTGTTCTACGGTAGATCCAATCCAGTAACAAATCCTGTTCCTGGATTCCTTTTAGTGGGGAAAACGGTTCATTGAGACTCTGAATGAAGCCGAGAAAAACTTGTCCCCTCCATTTTTTGTAGGCCCCGTCTGAAAGGGATTTCAAGAAACAGAGGGACAAAGTGGCACAGCTTGACCTGTACTACACCTGAACCTGCGCCTGAATCCATACCTGTGTCTACACCTGGAGAACAAAAACGGACCCAGCAAATTCATCTCTCACTGTTGATAACACACCCCCTCTCACTCACGAGAACACAGTGCGAGTGTTCGTCCTTGAAATCCGAACAGGGATTTGTCAACTCATATCACAAGCACATCTGTTCGGCTGTCTTTTATCCCCACTTTCACAAAGCCCTTTGTTTTATTTCAATATTCTATAAACCTATGTCTCATGTAGTTCTCTGTACTTCTACAAGTGTCACTGTAAAAAGTCCTGTCCAAATACATGTGCTGTAAGAACTGCAGGGTGTGAGAATTAAGTTTTTCACAGATCCCCTCCCTGTATAATGGTCCCCTGTAGAGTGAGAATGACCAGGTAGTCTGCAATTCAGGTCTGAGTCCTAAGATATGGGCAGTTACAGTCACTGCATTGGATGGGCTGTGTAAGGTTCTCTAGCCTAGCAACGGCCTAGCAAGCCAGCAAGTCATAATAGTTTCAAAACTGAGGCTGATTTAAAAATTCAAACTGCAAATATACCATGGACCACACAGGTTAAATATAATAACAACAAAATATTGAACAAAAGTAATCCAAACATCCAGGGACACTGTTAGAGAATGATTTCCAAAAACTATTTTTGACGAGTGCACCTTTAATGAAGGCCTCCAATTTTCTCGGCAATTCGTTCGTTGGCAGGAACAGCTCGCGTTTGTCACCAAACAAATGTTCCAAACGGCCCAAACAGGAACTGTTTGCAGTTCACTCAAAGAGAGAGAAGCTTACTTATACACAAAAAATAAAATCTCAATTAAGGACCATTTATATTCATAATGACAAAAAAAACAAAGTAAAAACAAAGTCTGTACATGCTTTCAGCACTAAAGAAATATGCGTTGATGGTTTAAGTCCTGTGTGTTCGACAGCACTGGAGTGAAAGACGGGTAGCTTCAGGTCAAACGCTGAAGGTCGAAGACCACACTGTCTCTCCACAGACGAGGCCAGGCGCCCAATCGGCCTGTTTCTCCTCTCCTGCGTCCGCGCGTCCACTCTCCTGTCCGTGCGTCCGCGGCTCCTTCACGACGACGCGCGTCTCACACACTGGCTCTTCCTGCTGGTGTGCTCCTGCGTTTTTTTGTGTGTCTGTGTGTGTGTTTGTTTGTGGGGGAGAGCGACGGAGAGAGAGAGAGTCCGTTAGCGTCCGCTAGGCGCTCACTTCTTCCGCCTGACTTTGGGCTTCTTGACTGGCCGCAGGTAAGGGTTGTCGATCATGTTCTCCTCGTTGGCCTTCGCTGTGGGCACCACTCCACCAGGGGGCAGCACAGAGTTCTCCTTGTCCGCTCCGGAATCATCCTGCCATGGAGGGGGGAGTGTCAGTAACACATCTAATAGAGCGGAGCTGAAACTCCTTCACAGAATTAATTCACACATCAAACACCCAGGCAGTATGCCCCCTCCAAAAGTACACAAAAATGTCCAACCCAGATCATCTAAAAACCAATAAAAATGCATGGCAATGACAGCAAAAAAATGATGATAGTACCTTTTAACAAGTGCTTCAAGAAATTAGAGAAGGACTCAGGATGATGATGTTGGGTGTAAGGAAATGAGGACTGAGAATGATGTTGTTGGGTGTAAGGAAATGAGAGGACTGAGAATGACGATGTTGGGTGTAAGAAATGAGAGAAGGACTCAGGATGATGATCCTGGGTGTAAGAAATGAGAGAAGGACTCAGGATGATGATGTTGGGTATAAGAAATGAGAGAAGAGACTCACACTGATGATGTAATGAGGGCACTGAGGACAGAAGGGACTCACGCTGATGATGTAATGAGGGCATTGAGGACAGATGGGACTCACGCTGATGATGTAATGAGGGCATTGAGGACAGATGGGACTCACGCTGATGATGTAATGAGGGCATTGAGGACAGAAGGGACTCACGTTGATGATGTAATGAGGGCATTGAGGACAGAAGGGACTCACACTGATGATGTAATGAGGGCACTGAGGACAGAAGGGACTCACACTGATGATGTAATGAGGGCACTGAGGACAGAAGGGACTCACGCTGATGATGTAATGAGGGCACTGAGGACAGAAGGGACTCACGCTGATGATGTAATGAGGGCACTGAGGACAGAAGGGACTCACGCTGATGATGTAATGAGGGCACTGAGGACAGAAGGGACTCACGCTGATGATGTAATGAGGGCATTGAGGACAGAAGGGACTCACGCTGATGATGTAATGAGGGCACTGAGGACAGAAGGGACTCACGCTGATGATGTAATGAGGGCACTGAGGACAGAAGGGACTCACGCTGATGATGTAATGAGGGCATTGAGGACAGAAGGGACTCATGCTGATGATGTAATGAGGGCACTGAGGACAGAAGGGACTCACGCTGATGATGTAATGAGGGCATTGAGGACAGAAGGGACTCACGCTGATGATGTAATGAGGGCATTGAGGACAGAAGGGACTCACGCTGATGATGTTGCCGGAGGCGTTCTCATTGTCCGTCTGGTCGTCCTGCTCTGAGGAGTCCGTCTCCTCCAGGGTCTGCAGCTCCAGCTCTGACGGCAGCAGAGCGTTCAGGTACGGGATAGAGCTTGGTCTCGCTGCGATCACTGACAACACAACCACAGACCAGCGATCACTGACAGCAGAACCACAGACAGACCCGCGATCACTGACAACACAACCACAGACAAACCCACGATCACTGACAACACAACCACAGACCAGCGATCACTGACAGCACAACCACAGACTAGCGATCACTGACAGCACAACCACAGACAGACCCGCGATCACTGACAACACAACCACAGACAGACCCGCGATCACTGACAACACAACCACAGACAGACCCGTGATCAGACAACACAACCACAGACTAACCCACGATCACTGACAACACAACCACAGACTAACCCACGATCATTGACAACACAACCACAGACAGACCTGCGATCACTGACAGCACAACCACAGACTAGCGATCACTGACAGCACAACCACAGACAGACCCGCGATCACTGACAACACAACCACAGACAGACCCGCGATCACTGACAACACAACCACAGACAGACCCGTGATCAGACAACACAACCACAGACTAACCCACGATCACTGACAACACAACCACAGACTAACCCACGATCATTGACAACACAACCACAGACAGACCTGCGATCACTGACAACACAACCACAGACAATCCCACGATCACTGACAACACAACCACAGACAGAATCGCGATCACTGCCAACACAACCTCAAACACACACACGATCACTGACATACGAGAACAGGGCTAAATATGAACAGTATTATTATATTGTCATATAACCTTATTGCCACATAAGCAAGAGAGACAGCTAGGGTGCAAAAGATAATGCACACTAAGAGAGATGAACACTCCCAGAGTAAAGTTGCACTGGTAAAGTGCCACCCGTACAGCACTGAGCAGGTCAAAGGCATTCCTAAGGAAAGAGTACATGCGGGACGCAGTTGGAGCTCACGGGGGAAGGCGGTGACGTCGTCCTTGAACAGGCTCTGCGTCTCTCCGGTTTTGGCCATGAAGCGGGTGAGAGCCCGCTCCACGTCCCGCCGCTGGGACGCCGCCTTCTCCCGCACCACCTGGTAATCCGACACGGGCTCCCGGAACGTCTGCCAGGGGCACGGCGCAAACAGTCAGCCAGCAGGCTTTGCACCCAGGCCCGCAGACACAGCCCGTCAGTGAGCAGGCTTTTAATACAGGCCCAGGAAGCTCTCACACACAGCATTATTCATAAAGGAGGAAGTCCTCCCATATAATGATTTTTCAGAGATATTATAGTAATAACAATATTTCAATTTATTTTTAATTTGCCTTGTCAAATATGTCAGGTCACCTCTCTATTCACCAATATCTTTATCTAAATTCACGATACCCTACATCTCATCAGTAATTTCAATCTAAAAGACTCATTTTCACGTAAATATTTCTGCAGCTGCATCACTGAGAACGCTGATAGGCTGTAGTTAACCCGGTAAGGCCTGAAGACATCTGAAGCCATTTTACACTACCCCTCCCTGGAAGGGCTTATATCCCCAGACACATACACACTGCAGACACGGATCATACACAGCTAGAAACTAAATAACTATCACTATGGTGCTTGATTGCTGACTCTGTGTATCTGCTGTGGTAAGTTTGAGTTCACTAGGTGTCCCTGACTATATACAAACGAGTACATTTTAGAATGACCTTTTCTTCCTGCTCAATCTATGCACCCTAAGCTATAGATTTGGGGCACATTTGTTATCATATCACACAATCTTAGCGTAAAATCAATGCATTTATCACCAGCAGTCAGATTGCGGGGGGTGGGGTTGTTTTGATTATTTGGACTACAAAAGGTCCTCGTCCAGGACTACACTCACATGCCGACACTATGCTGCAGCAGACAAGTAGTGCTTTCAAATGCATCATACATTGTGACAAGATATCCATCTTCTGTTATTCTGTTTCTCCCTGGGCATGCCTCCGCTAATCGTATTTTCTGCTATGACTAGGGTTGGGTTGGTTTCCGGTTTTACTGGTCCGGTCCGGTGTATGAGCTTAAACCGGTTTGATTTTATGCGAACCGACTGAACCGGCATTTGTCATTATGAGACGTAGCCTACTGGCAAATTAAAAAGTAACGTACATCAGCAACCTGTGCCGACGGCGCTAAATCAAACTTGTATTGCATTAGTAATAAACAATATGACAGCGTGATTAACATAATATTATGTTTGTTTATAAACGGAGCCACTAGTGTCTTAGTGCAATAAAAAAGATTGACAGGCCTTGCGCAATTTAGTGCCGAGGCCGGCAACAAGGAGATCAAATTTCATTATACAACGGCTTGGCTGAATACTCGATTCTGATTGGTCCAAGCGTGGGCATTATTTCTCAGTAAAGGGACACCTTGGCCTTTTAACAGTTCTAAAATCAATGTGGTACAAAATCCAGCATTCTAAAGCAGTTTAAACAGCAACTTTCCCTTTTTGAATTGTTGTTACATCCCCTCCCGTTTTCAATGTTTAAGTTCACAATTGATGGTTGAATCACATTTTTACAAGACACTAGTTACTGTCAGCTTTACAAATCGGAATCGCCCCTTATTTGGACAGTAGAATAGGCGTTACGCATTTAACTCATGGCTACGGACGCATTTTCATCTGTATGTTTGTGAACGATTGCGTTTATCATAACCGCTGTTTTGAATACAATTCAATAGTCAGCTAGCTAGCTAGCCAAGATAACAAGCATGCCGTGAGACCATTCTGACCTAAAACCAAGAATTTAAATATTGGCTAGGTGACAAGTGACGGCAAACATATCATAAAGCTAGCTGGCATTCAAAACCCGTTTCAGAGGGTCTTAGAAAGACGTTATGTCTGCACTGCGCGGCCACACCATTTAAAAAGCAAGACAGTGCTAGGGAGATTAATTTGATTGACATATGGTTGCATGCAGTTTTATTAAATAATGTAATGACAAAAAATACCAAAATTGGTGCTAATTGTATGGTACAAAATGAGAAGGAACTATTTTTTCTTGATAGCATAATTGTTTTCATAGAATTAACGACCAGAGGTTTGTGCTTAACAATGGTGCAAATATCGGACCAGAGTGTAGCACAGTGGGTAAGGAACTGGGCTTGTAACCGAAAGGTCGCAGGTTCGATTCCCGGGTAGGACACTGCCGTTGTACCCTTGAGCAAGGTACTTAACAGAAATTGCTTCAGTATATATCCAGCTGTATAAATGGATGCTATGTAAAAGTTGTGTAAGTCGCTCTGGATAAGAGCGTCTGCTAAATGCCTGTAATGTAATGTAAAATAGTACTACCAACTAGAGTTTTTGCATAACAACGGACCAAATAGAACTACCAACCGGAGTTTTGCTTGACAACGGTAAAGCCGCTACACTCTCATTCATCGGCTCTCATTATGTCCCACTCGGGAGCGGCTGAGTCACGTGCGGCGCCTAGTGGTAAGATTCGGTATTACCAGTCCGGTCCGGTAATTGGCTTAATATCAAACCAATTTGAAAATTTTTACATCGGCCCAACCCTAGCTATGATTCCAATTAGTTGCATCTTCTGATAATGGACACAAAATATATGAGCGTTTCAGCAGATGTGAAGCAAGAGAAAGTTCCGGATGGACGGACAGTGTGCTGAGGGTGCAAGTTCGTGGCCGACCGGCGTGGGAGGTCTTACCGGGGTTTTGATGTAGGTGTGGGGGTCAGGGAATTCTGGGAAGTGGCTGGGGATGTGCGAGGGGTGTGTCCGTTTCTGTCCCGCAGTCAGGGCTTTGGGGGCGACGGGCGCGTTGGTCACAGGGGCTGAGGAAAGGGGAGAGAAGAACACACCACTGAGACCCTTCACTCCAGCAGGCTCTATCAGCCTGCCTTCAACCCTTTAAGGTGTGAGGTCACAAATACGTGATTAGAATGTTCTTAACTGAACATTCTAATGCTGATGTCACAATCACTACTGGTAATAGAAAGCAACGGAGTTCTAGAACACTGACTTAGAATTTAGGGGGGGAAAAATAAATAATTTTTTTTAAAAACCTGCTCTTCAAAGAGTTAAGGGTCAACATGCTAATAGCTGCAGCCACATCACGCATAATGCTAAGCCAAACATGTTGATCTCGGTGCAAAAGTTACTCAGCTCAGGTATTTTTAACCAGGTGAATCAGTGTCCAACTAGGCAGCTCATCCAATAACCGTTTGGTTCAGGGTCCGGTACGTTTACTGCTGCATACGATGCCTTCAGTAAAGTAGATACCTGAATACTCTGAATGGGTTAAAGTTGCAGCCTCCTAATTATGGACGAGTGCCAATTCACAAACAGCAGATTACAAAATATCAAGCTCAACAGAACTGAGTGAGATGAAAGAACAGTGTTTGAAGGAGGAAGTTGTGCAAATTACTGGTAGTGACAAGAATCTATGAAGCATTTATGCTTTTCCGTTTTGTTCTGCTGATTTGTGCATATGTTCTGTAGAAATTATCTTGATGAATGCAATCATAATAGTGTGGAGGATTTTTATAGGTTATTTTATAGGTTTTCTTATGGGTTACTTACATTGTTGTATTCATGTGCATGAAATTAATATTTCCATTTTCGTTCTGCGGACTGATATGTACAGAAGAAATGTTCTTGATGAATGTTATGACAATTATGTTGAGGATTTTTAACATTCCACAAAGGACCACGTTGAAAAACCAAAAACAAAATCAATCAAAGACATCTGGTTGTGTGCACATCGCTTACAGGAGACTGAGCAGAACAGTAATGCCTACGTGCCTCGCAGTACAAGCAACATCGCTGGCAGCCTTCTTCTGCACCTGTGAGCATTATGTACAGATTCTGGCACAGCAGGAAATGAGATATTCTGACCCACATGGAGATTTCCCCAGAAATCAGACACACAAAGCGACAGAGAGCAGATGCTATGAAAACAGAACACACTCACGCGCTGTAATAACCATCCTCTGGGACCTCTTCGCATAAACGGGCAGGCTGTCCACATTGAAGCCTGCGGACGAACCAACAGCGAGACGGACCCAGGTCACATAAAATCAGTGTTTTATTTTTCCACATCAAACCTGTGTTTTATTTTTCACACCAAACCTGCGTTTTACTTTTTTAAAAGCGATTGGGGGTGAAAACGCAGTTATTTCAAACCCCTCGGAGACAGCGCTGGGCCTCACCCATCTCTATGAGCGCGAGCACCACGTCGGACAGCGTGGGGGTGATCCTGGCCGTGTGCTCACAGTAGCCCTTCGCACTGCGCCCCACCTCGGAGATGTCTGGAAGGAGCGGAGCAGGAGGAGAGAGCTGAGAATCCCGCACACGCACCTCATCAAAGCTCCCAGCAACTCATTCATTAACTTATCAACAGCATATTACTACTACCATCATCATCATCATCATCATTATCATTATCCCCACAACCCTGGATCGGGCGAGTGGGTATAGATAACGGATGGATATTATTATTGTTGTTACTACAAGATTGCACTGAAATTCTCCTCTTTGTGATCTCAAAGTACTTTACAGAGAAGGGTAATCTCTACCACCAATCTGCAGCACCCACAAGAGTACTGCAGAGCGGCCATATTGGGCAGGAGTGTAGTATAATGGCGAAGGAGTTGGTCTTGTAACTGAAAGCTCTCAGGTTCGAGTCCCCGCTAAGACGTGTAAATGGATGCAACGTAAATGCTATGTAAAAAGTTGTGTAAGTCGCTCTGGATAAGAGCGTCTGCTAAATGCCTGTAATGTAATGTTATGTAATATTGGGCCAGAACGTTAAGCAGACTTTATATAACATTTGGAGGGAAAGAGTCGGGGAATGCAATTGGGGCCGGGATACATACAGCTCTGGATCATCTCTGTCAGGGACTCCACGGCGGACTTTTCCGCGCTGTCGAACCCGCATTCCGTCAGCAAGGAGCTCACCACAACCTGCAGGGTGCGCCGGCGAGCCAGGTAATAATTCTCCGCAGGATTCGACGTCGTCTTACTCCCTCCCGATCGCTAACAGGGAGAAAAGGCGGTGACAATCCCGCACAAGGTACAGCACCCTATTTTCAAACGGAACTACGTAAGTGTATACTGTGCTTTTCGTGATCTCAAAGTACATTACAGTGACTTATAATTTCGTTTATCATATAATGCATTACCACTGAGGCGAAAGTGTTGTAACAAAAGTATAATTTAAGCAGGCTAGCTGCCGGTCAAACGCCAAAAATACCCTGCGTATTTTATCAGTTCACAGATACTGCTGTTTGGCCAATCGAAGTATCAGAAATATTAGCGCCCGGGTCTGTCAGAAGTACTCAGTGCATTTCCGGTGCCCCAGAAAGTTTTACTTCCTGCCGAGCCGTGTTACTTTCCTGTAAAACTGTGATCGGTCGATAAAGAAAAAAAACATTAAAATATATTAATGTTGTTGATTTTCAGCTCGCTAACAAAGCAGAAGTGACACAGGCCTAAGTAAGTTTAGGGTCACTTTAGAGGTCACAAACAAAACAGACTGCATTTCTTTGACTTTATTTTACAGGACACGTTCACTCGACATTTTAGCTAACCATATTCGTTATTAGAAGTGGTTTTCACATATGAAATAAAGCTAAGCACGGTATGACAGCCAATACCGTGGTTAAATAGATAGCTTCATATTTCTCCTGCTACTGTAGCTACCTGCACAGTGACTACAAGATGCTGAAGCTATGAACTAGGAGGGGTATCTAGCTAGCTACCTGGAGTGCAAGTAATTTCAAAGCGTAATAGGTAGCCAGTTAGGTAGAGTTAATTGCTGCAATTTAACCGCAAAACTAACGCAGCTTCTTTCGTGAGCAACACAGCATGTGAGGCACCGAATCAGATTACAATGCAGACCCCTACCACTAACCGTTAGCTTGCTAGCTAATTAGCTAAATATGAACACAGATTTTCTAATGAAAACACATTACGATAGTTAGCCAAAACCATGCTAGTCTATATGTGCACTCTGCTGCCACATGATCGTTAGACTAGCTAATTCTAATTAACGCTGGCTAGCTAGCTAAGTTATCTAACAATGTTACATTGGCAAAACCCGTTTACCTGTGGACTACTAAAGCTACCTAGCTAACGTAAGTTAAGTTGCCTAGCTCCACGTCGGTCTACAACGGTTCGTCTTACAACTACCGAGAGTATCTAGCTAACTAAGCAGTGCTAGCTCTAGTTAGTTCCTGGATTCTAGACACCTGGCCACGTTAAAGATAACAGACTTTACTAGCAACGCGCTAGTGCTAACTAGCTAGTGTTGAATAAGCTAACTCGTTAGCTACCGTAATCAAGACAACCGTTTCGTGCGCGTGGCTTCTATAAACAAGCTTGGCAACAGGCAAAAAGCTAGCTAAATGACATCAAACTCGTTGTTTGGAGAGAGGTGGACAAACAAATAAACGTCTACAAACAAGCTGGACAAACGGAGATATTCTAATATGCATAGTTACCATTCCCGTTCCTAAAGAATTACTCCCCACCACCGCTGGGTCCGCCATCTTCGTTTATGTTTAGTCAAGTTCCTGGCATGTTGTTTTTTCCTATGGACAAAATCTGTTCTCCCCTCATTGGTCTGCAATCCCCCACGTGATACTTATTCACAAATCCATGTTGCACAGAAGGTGTGAAAACCATCAATCTATTTTAAAAGACAAGTTTCACTTTTCAGAAGACTTGTGTTGAAGTACCTTGGTTGTACAACGGAAAGGCTTATATTTTAGGTTTTTGGTGGAGGGACTTTCATATTTTGCGATATGTTTCCCTGTATCAGTTGTTTAGCACCTTTGGGCAACCAACATCAGGGCATGGCCTTGGACCCGAACCCCTAAATCGTAATTATAGTGACAGGTGTTAAAATAATTTAACAATTCAATTGATTGAAAATATTACATTGATTTAATTATTATAGAATTGAAAACTATCTTAGATAACAAAAACATTTATGTTTCAGGCTTTTGGCTGAACACTGTCCCCTTGTTTTTACAGGCTTTTCTCCCGTGGCTACATGTGTACACAAGAAGTATGTGATCATTTGTGATGAAGACTGCTTTCGTGTGCACACGAAATGGAATGGAATCAACCAAAATAACACTTTCCTTAGAAATACAGAATGTTTCGAAATTATTCAAATCCTTCTATTTGCTCATGTGGCATGCCATCTTCAATTCAGACCACACATTTTTCATTGGGTTTGTATTGAGATGGTCATTAGACAACAGCAATCCCCGGTCGGGTAACCATTTCATGCTTAATTTAGAGGAATGCTTTCATTCATTGTGTTACTGAAAGACCAGTTTGTGGCAAGGTTCTTGGCGAATGTCTTGGTATTTGCTGATGTTCATGATACCACTGACCTCACCAGGTCACGTAGGTGCAAAACATTGTTTCTGTTACCAAGCGACTTAGCCTGACATTGTAACCATGTCACGTATCACATAACACACAGAATGGCAGGAAGTTGTTTTAATTGTATATATTGCTCTATGCAACAGATAAACTTCAGCATACTTGAGATTCACATTGTTACTGTGTCTATCATCACAAAAGTCTAATTCATGAAACATCTCACATCCATTTTATGTTTTTACATCCCTCTTTATTATTTGCATCAATTAAATGGGTGAGCACATTCAGTGACGTGCCAGGGGCTTGAGCAATTCCTTTATGTCAATAATTAGTTTAATTAAAATATAAATATATACATTTAATATAAATCCATAGTACACACATTTATCTAATGTTTCATGATATGTACTGTGTATTTTTCATATTTCATGGCTACCATCATTAACATTCTAGCCAATCAATCACGTGTGCCAGTAGATAACTCTGCCAGCTAAGATATGGTTCAATCATGGTCCACAATAAAACATAACATTTTTATCTTTTTGTCCAATAGGACAACCAGTTAAAATGTCAGGGTACTGAAAGGACTTTCTAATTTATTTTATTGAGGTTATTTAAAGGCGAGTTAGTACAGGTGTGAACATACACATTTTTCCACATCTGTTATAATGGTATGAGTTATACTGACTATTTACCAAATAAAAAGGTTCAAATTAAGCCCTTTATGAAAAGTAACAAACCAAATAGTGACTCTTTTTCCAATTAATAAAATATGAAACCTTATAACTGCAACAGTAATTATGAATTATGACGGTATGACAATACTCTGTCCTGCATTTGCTGAGATTGTATAGTGGAAGTAATGATGCAACGCTGCTAAAGCACTGCATTTGTTTCTGAAGTATAACTCATCTGCCAAGCCTCTGCCACGGTACACTGATTGGAGTCACGCTCAATGTCAGTCTTTGCTTTCAGTGCTTTAAAAAAAATCTGTGAAAAAAACATAACTCTGTTAAAGAGTAAATTCACAGAAGCATCACATATTCGTCAAAGGATAAACACTGCATAATACTGCCCAATAAATGCCAACATCATGCCCACTAAATGCCAGCATTAATTAATGTACGACTCATTTGTGAACGACACTAAAATCTGTGAAGGGTATTTGGGCAAAACACAATATTATTTTTCCTGAGTTACCTTTACGAAAACAGCTGAACAGCTGGAGCTTAAGTACTGATGACTATCATGAAGATCCATCTTAAAATAATCACTCATAAATGTATGTTTGACAAGTAACAAAAAATTAAGGAAACAAAATGAGTCTGTGTGTGCAACGGATTATTTCTTTCACAAAAATAAATGTGTCTATAGTATACCAGCATTGTATACTGCACTTAAGAGCCCTCAGAGGTAGAGGCTAAGTTCACAGACTAGTTTTCCCTGAGTAAGTAACAATGCATCTGCTATTTAAAAACAATAAGGTAAAAATAAATTAACAAAAAGTTGTTTTTTTTAATCTGGATTTTAAATCTGGAAAATTATTCATTTTCTCCCTCCTGGTCTTCCCGTGTTTCCCCCTCAGATGGGCCGGTAGCATCCGGAGAGTTCTGGAGAGGCCATCTGGTGGAGGTACTGCTCTAAGCGCTGCTGTAGGACTTGGTACAGGTCCTGGAGGCTGTCGCTCAATGGGGGGTGGTAGACGCACACCAGGGCCACTGACACCACCACCAGCAACAGCAGCAGAGCCACGCCCAGCCAGGAGCTACAGCGCCTCTGATTGGAGGAAGAGAAGAGTAAGAACAACACCCCCCCGCTGAACTGCATTTTACCTCAGATTCTTTAGACTTGCCAGATAGTCAGCTCCACGTTCGAAACATCGAAAGTCTCCTTACCTTTGAAAACCTAAATGCTCCAATGTGGCAACGGATGGTCTAGACTACAGTATAGGTCAGAAAATTCCTATAGTTAATCCTTTTAGGTGTAGAGATCACAAATATGTGATTAGAATGTTCTTAACTGAACATTCTAATACTGATGTAACACTCACTGCTGATAATTGAAAATAATGGAGTTCTAGAATTTTACTTAATATTTTGAAAAAACATAAAACCTATATAACTTACTCTACAAAGGGTTAATCAGCAGAGATGGCTAAAGGAACACAGGAGCTGAATATCCAGCGAGTAAAAGTATTGGAGTGATTGTGACCTTGGACAGAGGAACAGTAAAGGGTTGCGGTGTTGGAGAAGGTGGTGAGTTTGGATAGAGGAACAGTAAAGGGTTGCGGTGTTGGAGAAGGTGCTGACCTTGCTCCTGCGGACGTTCAACTGCCTCAGCTCCTCCCGGCACTGTGCCAGGCGGGACTGGCAGGAGTGGCACTCATGTTCCATGGCTTCAAGCTCCGCCCGCAGCTCCACACACTGTTGAGAGACACGCCCACAACACAACAACCTGTCAGTCAAAAACCCACCTTCACTTCGGGACTAGTGTTCTTCTCTTCAGTGAGGACACTTCAGGCCCTTTATTAAGAAACCAAATTTTATTTTGTATATATAATTCAGTATATTGAGTATATATAATTCAGTATATACGAGGCGTAATTTAATCGACATGACTTAAAAAAAAAGGGCTCTTGTACTTGTTAGTCATTGGCTCACTTCCATGTAATTGTAGCTCATAAGAGGAAGTGGTCAGACCTGCAATATTTATGACTATGCTTCCTTCCCATTGCATAGTATGGCTTACATCTATGACTGAGAGGCCCAATGTGAAAACTAAAAACAGCATGAAGTAAAGTAAAGGTCAACACTGGTATGTTCACAGAGGTGTTTTTCATGTGAAAGTATTTTTCATATTGTGAAATTGGTGAGTTTCGTATGGTAACAGCATGTACAGTTGGTAAAGTTTAGCAATGGATATATTATTTTCAACATAAAATTTTATGTTTCCAGACATGACATCTTAACAGTAAGATGGCTATTATTATAAATAGAATAATTATAGGATAAAATCACTTTTGATAAAAAGGTATGTACGATAGCCTTTCACACTCCCAGTAAACATGGCCCTTGCCCTCACCTCCTTCTCCTTCATCCCCAGCTTCTCCAGGGCCTCCTGGAGCTGGGCTCCATGTTGATGCAGCAGCTCCGCCGCTGGCCTCCCATCAGACACACGCAGCTGCGCGACTGAGCCCAGCGTCCCACGGTTCGAGTCTGCGTACAAGAACACACACCTATCCTGAACACGTGTGACCAGTTAGAGATGTGCCTCAGGTAGAACACACCTATCCTGAACACGTGTGGTGAGTTAGAGATGTGCCCCAGGTAGAACACACCTATCCTGAACACGTGTGACCAGTTAGAGATGTGCCCCAGGTAGAACACACCTATCCTGAACACGTGTGGTGAGTTAGAGATGTGCCCCAGGTAGAACACACCTATCCTGAACACATGTGACCAGTTAGAGATGTGCCCCAGGTAGAACACACCTATCCTGAACACATGTGACCAGTTAGAGATGTGCCCCAGGTAGAACACACCTATGCTGAACACGTGTGACCAGTTAGAGATGTGCCTCAGGTAGAACACACCTATCCTGAACACGTGTGACCAGTTAGAGATGTGCCCCAGGTAGAACACACCTATCCTGAACACGTGCGACCAGTTAGAAATGTGCCCCAGGTAGAACACACCTATCCTGAACACGTGTGACCAGTTAGAGATGTGCCTCAGGTAGAACACACCTATCCTGAACACGTGTGGTGAGTTAGAGATGTGCCCCAGGTAGAACACACCTATCCTGAACACGTGTGGTGAGTTAGAGATGTGCCCCAGGTAGAACACACCTATCCTGAACACGTGTGGTGAGTTAGAGATGTGCCTCAGGTAGAACACACCTATCCTGAACACGTGTGACCAGTTAGAGATGTGCCCCAGGTAGAACACACCTATCCTGAACACGTGTGACCAGTTAGAGATGTGCCCCAGATAGAACACACCTATCCTGAACACGTGTGGTGAGTTAGAGATGTGCCCCAGGTAGAACACACCTATCCTGAACACGTGTGGTGAGTTAGAGATGTGCCCCAGGTAGAACACACCTATCCTGAACACGTGTGACCAGGTCCGAGGTCAGATTTAAACCCGGGCCCCTCCCTACCCCAAAAATTCCAGAGACCGCACCTGACCGTGCTTCACTAGCGAAACAGCCCAGCTACACGTGCTACACATGGAACAGCTGTGAACCTTCATCAGCATGCGGTACATATGCTAATTATTATATATAGTACACCATTAAAAATATTCTATAAGTGAGTAGAGTGGTTTTCTATCAACATCATCAGTATATGTTTCCCTGCCTAGTCTCTGTATCTTATTTTCCATTTCCTTACTTTGAAAGAAGTTTCCGGTTAAACTGGGGTCCTCAAAATGCCAAAGTTTCTCTGAAATGCAGAAACCAGTTTAAATTTTAGATATCTAATGGCATGAGGGAAATACACAGCACAACATTATCATTTTTACATCTGTTATATTCATTTCAATGAACAGAAATCACATCTAATAGACATGAGTGAAACATACGATTATGAATGAAAATTTCTTTATGTACCATATATTCTCCATCAATGTTAACATTTTGTTGTTTCAACACTGTTTAGGAGGTAACAAAAACTTGTAAAAATATGTTATTTGAAGGCCAATGTGACATGTGGCATTACTGAATTGTTTGTAGTGAGCTGATAACTTAAACAAACATAGGGAAATGTAGGGACAGACATACTGTAAAGTTCTATTCTTAATCCAGCTAATTCTTTCATTTATTTTAACTGAAAACTTATAACTGACAAATAATCAAATCCTGAGTTTGGGCCAGAGTTACAGACTCCTCAGGGTCATCCACACCTACAGAACCTGGATCTGACAATTCCTTTGCACAAAATCCACTGTACAGTCCGTCAAAGAAAAGCATATTTCTGTTCACGTCCGTAGCATTTGGGCAAGGAGTAAGGAATAAGGCTAAGGTTATGAATAACTGTATGAAATGAGTACTGTACCTTATTGAACCTGTGTTTTGTTGTTGTTCAATGACATATGCACTTTTGTACGTCACTTTGGATAAAAGCGTCTGCTAAATAAGTGTAATGTAATGTAAATTAATAATGCCGTGAAGGACTGGATTGGTAATTTCTCTGTCCTAATGTAGTTTGTGTGTGAAGTGCCCTCTGGTGGGAAGGACAGGAACTGCACCTCTCATTTCCTGCAGCTGCTCAAGCTTGACCTGGTTGTCTTGTTCCAGGAAGGCGATGTGGGCGCGCAGCTCTGCACTGTCATGCTGCAGTGCCCCCAGCTGGTCCCTGAGGTCCGCCTCCTGCCCCACGGCCATCTGGAGCAGAAACACAGAAGACTCTGCCACCCCGCAATGTTCTCACAACGTCCTCGCGACATTCTCATAACATTCTGGTAACGTTCTCATAGAGGTTCCACACCCAGCAAGCGCATCATATCTATTCCAGCAAACTTGCGGCCTTGTTCCGTTAACCTTCTCACAACGTTCCGGCAACGTTGTTCTCACCTCCAGTTGGTTCTGCTGCTGCTGCAGCAGGTCAGTGCTTTGCTCCTGGTTGCTTCTCAGCAGGCCACAGCTCTCCTTCAGTTCCTCATACAGACCCTTCCACAGGACAGACTCCTTCCTCGCTTCCTGCAGCGCCACCTACAGAGGAGGACCAGCAAACATGCAGTTGTACATGCGCACTAGAGCAGAGGCCAGGAAATGCTACTAAAGCAGTTTCGTTTTCCCTGTTTTTGGCGAATTATGATTGAAGGTATCCACACTTGGGGTCAAGAGGTCAGCAACAATGAAAGGAGAGCATAATAATCTTCTGTTAAGTTATTCCTGCATTGATAGGGCAACTTCTCTCCAAATGCTTTAAAATATGCGAAACGACTGACTTTTGGTTATTTACACTTTCTCAAGGCTTCAAGTCAATAAGTCTTCAAGATGGTGAAGTTGCCGGTAGTATTGTCTATTTTGTGAATTAAACCTTTAGTAGAGAAGCTGCTGAATATTCAACTTCTTGTTTGAGATAGTTTCCCTCAGCTCCACATTCAAACTTCTAATGCACTATAAAAAATACTGGAGTACATTGCAAAAAAATTATTGTCTTAACAAGTATTTTAGTCTTGCAATTGAGACTCAAAATCTAATTTTTTTCTCTCAAGTACAAAATATCTTGTTTTAAGTTACTTTTTGCTAGACGAGTGAAATTGTCTTACCCTGTTGGCAAATCTTGAACTGAGTAAAACTGTCTCACATCACCAGCAATCTTTTTTTTTATCTTATTCAGCAAAAAAGTAATACAAGATGTTAAGTATGAATATAAAACTAAAACAGAGATTGACTTATTTTCTTATTTTTCGTTTTTTGCAGTGTCACAGTGATGTGTAGGGGTTAAGGACCCTGTAACTGAGAGGTTGCAGGTATAAATCTGAGGTGGGGCACAGTCATGTGTAGGGGTTAAGGACCCTGTAACTGAGAGGTTACAGGTATAAATCTGAGGTGGGTCACAGTCATGTGTAGGGGTTAAGGACCCTGTAACTGAGAGGTTGCAGGTATAAATCTGAGGTGGGGCACAGTCATGTGTAGGGGTTAAGGACCCTGTAACTGAGAGGTTGCAGGTATAAATCTGAGGTGGGTCACAGTCATTGCACTTAACCTGAACTTCTTCAGTAAATGCCCAGCTGTGTAAGAGGCAGGCTTGTAAAAACGTAGGCAGCGTTAGCAGCTAAATTAGTAACTGAATTTGAGTGTGAGCGGAACACGCGTGTGTACAGTGGCTCCTCCCTGACCTGCAGGCTCTCCGCCCGTTCCTCCGCCTGGTTCTTCTCCTCCGTGGCTCTCTGGAGCGCCAGCAGAGCCTTCTGCTCGTACCCCCGCCTCTGCTCCTCCATCTGCAGCACCAGCTTCTTCACTCCATCCCGGGAGAGCTTCTGCAAGAGAGGCGTCAGCTCTGCTTCAGCCGTTTTCCCTGACCCCCGACCCCCGACCCCCGACCCCAAGAGTCAGGACCTCCATTATGACATCATCAAAAGTGGACACACAATAAGCTTACAATTAGCCAGGTGCTAATCAGCATTTGTTTCTAAATTTAGTTTTCGAAATAGCCCTTGCTGTGTTATCATTTGCTGCATTTGCACGCTGAGGGCGGTGTTAGCTTCCTGGGGTTCGTGTTCTCCCCGGCGAGGGCAGACGCTCACCTGTGTGCAGATCTGCAGCTGTGACTCCAGCACCCCGATCCTGCTCTTCATCAGATCCTCATCGCAGCGAGACTGCGGAAGAAAGGGGAAATGGCTCACAGCGTTTGGCCCTTTGGACCCAGAGGAAGAGCAGGCAAATAATACTAATAATAATAATAATAATAATAACTTTATTTGTATAGCACCTTTCATACAGACTGCAGCTCAAAGTGCTAAACAGGAAAAATAAAAACAAAAGGCAAAAACAGAGAAAAGCACAGCAATCATAATCAGTTATAAGGGTTTAAAACGGTCGGTCACCACCACCACAGACACGGGTGAACACGACACCCGACGCCCTTTCTGTCTCAACTACACCTGCGACTGAACAATCCTACAGTCCCAAACACCCAGACCCGCTTGAGACGCGAACCTTTTCCATCACCCGCGACACGGCGCACAGCTACATACACTGCAATACACGAGTGCAGCCGGAGCACAGTGATCATTTCTGTAGGCACCCGTAGGCCGAGACCTCCCTGTACCTACAGCTGTTCTGCAGTGCAGGTCAGCGCCTCTGGCTCCTGGACAGGGCTGCTGTCTCTAGCCCTACGGCCGGCGATCGGTCCGCTCACACTTACCCACCGTAACCTCCGGGGGGAGAAGCGTCGGGAGACCAGAGATAACTGCTAAAAACCGCTCGCAGCGCCTTGCACACGCACGCTTCTCGCTTCCTGTGCGAGAGTCCCGCTCGCTCTCAGAGCGTCGATCTGTAGGCTCCAACAGGATGCCGAAAACCACAGGCCCCTCCCTGCTTCTGAGCATCTGTTTCTTTTTTTCACACTTCCAGACAGCTCTGCGATCTGATTGGGTGTTGCGTCCATTGAAACCTGAATTCTCGATAATCCCCCACCATCTCTCTCTCTTTCTATCTCTCTCTCTCTCTCTCTCGTTCTCTCACTACAGGAACAGAGGTAAACCACCACTTTCAAAATGACAGCTTGGTAACTGGTTACTTCTTTTGAACAATTTTAATTCCAACTAAAAATGGCCCTTTCTGTCAACAGAGACAATTTTCCACGGATTTTTATATGGCTCATTTAGACTGAACCATCTGTTTGATTAAAACAAAATGTCAAATTTTTAAATGAAAATCTTTGTTGAACTTTAACTGTAAGTTTGAATAAAAACAGTCGGCATAACTTTACTTAGCAGCAGAAAGCAGAAAAAAACATGTTTGTGATTAGCAGAGGCTAGAATGAGCCGTGGGTGTTAAAATGCTGGATGAAGGTAAGGATAAGGGCAGATTTCAGTGGTTAAACATTAGTGGTAAATGTACATCACATTATGTTGGTCTTCACTGTAACTGGCGAGTGAATCTTGTTATCTGCTTTATATGTCTGAGGTTTCCTGTAACCAAATATCCCCTGTGGTATACAGTTCTGTTTTAGTTACATAATATTAAGTTAGTTGAGCAAGTACAGGAAAATATTTCAGATTTGATTAAACAGGGGTTTGGTGTCCAGGCGGACTATGAAAGGTGTGAGACGATTGATTTCAATGGTAAAAGATGTAATTAATATCGTTCTTTCTCTCTCTGTCACACGCACACACACACACACATACGCATTCTCACCACACTGAGAGAATACAGCTCAGACTGCTGTTCACTGCTCTATAGCTCAGACTGCTGTTCACTGCTGTTCACTGCTCTACAGCTCAGACTGCTGCTCACTGCTCTACAGCTCAGACTGCTGTTCACAGCTCTACAGCTCAGACTGCTGCTCACTGCTCTATAGCTCAGACTGCTGTTCACTGCTCTACAGATCAGGGTGCTGTTCTCTGCTCTACAGCTCAGGGTGCTGTTCACTGCTGTTCACTGCTCTACAGCTCAGGGTGCTGTTCATTGCTCTACAGCTCAGACTGCTGTTCACTGCTCTACAGCTCAGGGTGCTGTTCACTGCTCCACAGCTCAGGGTGCTGGTCACTGCTCTACAGCTCAGGGTGCTGTTCACTGCTGTTCACTGCTCTACAGCTCAGGGTGCTGTTCACTGCTCTACAGCTCAGGTTGCTGTTCACTGCTGTTCACCGCTCTACAGCTCAGACTGCTGCTCACTGCTCTACAGCTCAGAGTGCTGTTCACTGCTCTACAGCTCAGGGTGCTGTTCACTGCTTTTTTCACTGCTCTACAGCTCAGGTTGCTGTTCACTGCTGTTCACTGCTCTACAGCTCAGACTGCTGCTCACTGCTCTACAGCTCAGATTGCTGTTCACTGTTATATAGCTCAGACTGTTGTGAGCTCATGAGCTGATGAGCTCAGGGAATAGCTGTCACTTTCATAACTCAGGGTCCTGTCTAACAGAGACAGAACACACCCAGTACTGCATATAAGCAGCGGTCCATGGCTGGCTGCTTCCTGCGTTAGCCTTGAGCGGCAGCCCACGCTAACGGCTGTCACTGCAGAACCGCATCTCCGTGACAGAGCGTGGGAGACCACGCTTTTACAGGTTCCATTGTTCCCGTGGCAACTGACACACTGATTATGATACTGTGTGGCTTGCACGTAAACAGCTTCACAATGAAATTAGATATTAACACCGCTGCCCAAACTTAATTTTAAATGAACAGGACTTGTCTGCACCAAATGCAATGCATTTAGGCCCTAGGTAATGCACTTAATAATTACAGCTATTGGTATAGGTGGTTTCTGGCTATTTAATGTTGAACTGCTCACTCTACACATTGGAGGCAATTGTAGTTAGGAGACACGTGACAGTTGCTAGGCAGTACGGTGCTCATGTTAACTTTCTCAGAATTGTAGCAAGGATGCATGATGTTGTGGTCATTAACAATGTTGTAGCAGTGCTATATGCTTTTTTTTTTTTTAAACAACCGACACCACAACTTTTCAGCAATGTTAAATGAAAGTCCAGATCACATGTACATTCTTTCCCCAAAGGAAAACATTTTAAAGATGTGCTTGCAACCAAAGTCTAAAAAAAAATACTTCTAAAAGTGGATTTTGGCTGGTGGTTAGTTATCAGCTATATACCGATGAGGGAAAATGAGTCAGCAGTATTCAGCTGAGATGAACTGTGCGTACGGCATATGCTGATGGCATAACTTCCTGGATCCAGGGTGGGAGGAGCTTACCGTCCACAGCTTGTCTGAAGACTGCAGCAGTGAGGAGGCGTGGTGTTGGAGGAGAGCCAGCTTCTGTTTCAGACACTCCTCCCTACGGAGGGCCTCCTACAGGGGAGGCGCAGCACATACAGGACTCGTAAATACACCTACAAACACACCCACCCTGACCAACCTGCACCTATAACCACACCCACCCTGACCAACCTGCACCTATAACCACACCCAGCCCATACAACATGAACCAGAACACACTTGTCTGGGGTCTACACTTAGCACAGAGATCAGTGGACAGACTCCACACACTGATGAGTAATTAATTTGTCTCAAAGGAACACATTGCAGCTCTTCTCTTTTGTTCATTCCAAAGTTCTAATCCAAATATTCTTGATTCCTTTATTAGTGATAGTTCGGACACAGTGAAATCACACTCCATGATAGCTTCACAGTACTTTAGTGATTCATCAGTCAACACAGTTATGTACACTTAGTACATAAGTGGAAATGATCACACAGTCAGATTTACAATACATTTGTGGGGAAACATGCACAAAAATCTATGATTTTCTTCTCAATTGCGAAGTAATATGTTGCAGTCTCAGTAAAATTCTCCTTAGCAAATGATAATACAATTAGTACAATGACAAGTTTTTGTCAACATAGACAGTGAATGTGGAGCAAATTAACATTTGTATCCAAACTGTAAAATTCTTACCTTTGACCTCTTGGCAATTACAAATCAAAGGTGCCATCCACTATTCCTGACCTCTGACTTATGACCCTATGACTCACTGAATGACTAACTGTGCCATTACTGTCCAATATTGACAAACAATATCCTCAGCATCCATAGACAGTTTAGTCTGAGATTCAGGCTGCAAAAATTCTAATTCGATGACGCACATACCTGTAGGTAGTCAGCCAGTTTTTGAAGATCCTGAATTGAGAGAGAGACACAGCAGTGAGACAGAGAGAAAGAGAGAGAGAGCAGAGAGACAGAGAGGGGGAGAGAGTGTCATCTATGCACCGGTCTGTCCATCAGTATGTTCTCAGACCCCATCGACACACAGCAGGAAGGGGTCTGGAAATTTCTCTGTCTCTTAGATCCCTGCAAGTGTGTTACAGCAAAGTGTTCTGCTTCACCACCAAGGGCACAACTCATTATTGGACATAAATCTAGCAGAAACTAATTTCAGTTTCTGCTGACGCTCCCTTAAAGTTGAATTTAAGGGCCAAGAACTGGCAACAGAGTGTGTAATACTATTCAGCTCCCTATGAGGAAGGATTCAAATACAACGGTAAAGTTTATCCATCTGTAGCAGAAAAAAAATTACCAAGGGAAACACTCATTTACATGCAGCTTTATGTTGCACAGTACATTCCATATTTTCTCTGCTTAAGACAGATTATTATGCAAACTCAATATAAAAGAATAAATTGGACATTTTTGATAAATGAATGACTCATAATTAGACGAAAGATGTAGATAAGGGGATGCTTACCGATTCCTTAAGCGTTATAAGACCCGACCTGTAAGACAAATGTAGCACGTTTCACAGTGGGAAGAAAAATCAAGAGAACTCTTGGTAGCAGTACTAAATTAAACAATCCTTATACCCCTGAGGGAACAGTGTCTCTTATATTAGTTGCATATTTATTTCCATAGACTACTCCTGATATACATGCTAATATGGTAAATCACAGTGTAACTTGAAATTTTTGGCACTAAACAAGAACCTGTTCATTCCAAACCAAGCTTTTTAAATATCTACTGCACAGCAAACGTTGGATTTGAGTGTGCATGTTGGACTACAGCCTTAAACATAGTATAATAAGGCCTATCTAACGCAAAATAAAAGCTCATGGTTTCTTCAGTCAAGATGTAGTTTGAACAGAACTCAGCTGGCCCTGACTGTGGTGAAAAGCTCATTACAGTTGTCGGCAGTTTAACCCTTTGAAGAGTAGGATTTTTGGAATGTTCTTCTAGAATTCAAAGTCAATGTTCTAGAACTCCACTGCTTTCAGTTACCAGCAGTGATTGTTACATCAGCATCGGAATGTTCAGTTAAGAACATTCTAATCTCACATATGTGACCTCACACCTTGATGGGTTAATGAAGCAGACTTACTGGGTTTGTGCACTTGTGTCTTGTGTGTGCCGACTGCTGGACGTCTGGACTCCTGACACAGAACAGAACAATCAAAGACCATCTTGTAAACACACGTGGACTTGCTCACAGTTTTTACTCTGAATAAGAGCAAACCCGCCTTCCATTGCATGATACCATACATTATATATCCACATTTCGCTCTCCAGCGGCCCTCCACCGGGACACCAAACCCACAGCCATGAACTTACAAGCCCACCTTCCTAACCATTATGCTAGACCGAAACTCATGCTCAGAAAACGTTTAATACATTTTGTAGTGCTAATTACACATGGCGTATCACGTGTTGGCACTAATTATGGGTTATTAAACATTGCAATGGCACTGAAATGGAATTTTACGCTAAAATATGAGCAGGAACATGTGAATGCCGATTGAGCAGATGATTTTTGGCTCTCTCTTATTACCTCACTCCCGTCCTTCATTTTGCTGATCTGATGGGACTGCGTATTGACTAGGTGAGGTTTCTGAAATATTGTTTTTACATATCCAATGTCCTGAGGATGAGGATGTGGTTTCACACTTCCAGAGACAGGCTCTGTGTTCCCTTATTTTAAAATTTAAGAGAATTCTTACTTTTAAATTAATTTGAGAAACTATTACAGGAGACAAATTTCATAAACATTAAAGGACGGAAAAATACACCCATCACTACTGTAACTCAGCAAGCAAAAACACCAATTCTGTACCACCCCAGAGAAATTTGACTCCTTAATGCTGTTCTTCATTTCAGTCAAGAACATAATTAATTAATTAAAGTATTTCCTCACCATTATTATTACCATTCACAGATAGCTACTCACAGTGGGTGTTTTCCTACCTCTATCTCTCTTCTGTAGGTCCACGGTCTCCAGCAGCAGAGGGAAGGTGAGTGGGGTGGGGTTACTGGACAGTGGGGCGGGGTTAGGAGCTTGCTGTCTTCCAGTCCACTTCTCACTCCTTTGGGATGCAACTGGAGTCACCCACTGAGGTAGGGTCCATAAAAAAGCAAAAGCAATGAAAATTGGCCTTTTGTGTGACATGAGCGCCATGCAGGGAGATCAAATATTGGATATACAATGTAATGGGGGAAAAAAACTTTAAAACCAATAGATGAGAAGTAAACTAGGGATTAATAAATACTGATTGACCATAATAAAACTTTAAAAGACAATTCTTTATAATACAGGTTGTAGCTTATGTTATCTCATCATTTTAGTTGGGTCATTTAAAAAATGCTGTTTGGTGTTTATTTCGTTGTGCAGATGACTGAATTTTGGGGTTATTCATATTTTTCATTGTAGACTAGCATATTGGCAGAAAATGTAGGCTACGGGTATAGTCGAAGGTTTTTGGGCCAAGTGTAGGCCTAGTATATTAATGATGAAGGTGTAGAAGTACCGTGCTGGTCTGTTCAACGGAACGGACGTCAGGCCAGAAGATTCCCAGGTCTTGTGCCGTTACAATGGAGCGTCTGTTTAACGGAGGTGGCCGGTGCAGGTGTGTCCGCAGCGATACTTTGGGCTCCGTGCTTTTCACCCCCTCGGATACTAGCGGAGTCTCCGTGTCATCAATTTTACGCCTCTTTAGAAACTCCAGGTGTCTTTTCTTCTGCAGTTCAGTCTTTTGCCTCTCTGCCTCGTTCTGTCGCCCAGGGCTACGGCAATAGGTCGAGTTGTTGCGATTTCTGAGGCACTCGTGCTTGGCCACGCGTTGATCTACCTTCTGGTCGTAATCAGCTGCTAGTAGCTGTCGCCTTCTGGTGGCACTGATGGTTGCCATTCGTGATCACAGGCGCGATCTGGAGATTTTGCTTTCATACAGAAGTGAGCTTCTTTAAAAATTGTTCCTGAAATTGAGAATATATACATTTAAAACAATAACATGCGCACAAAAATAGGTTTTGATTATTAAAATACAGCTACCTTTAATTTCATGATAACGACATTTAGCCAAGCCATTAACAAGACACTAGTCTATCGATAGAGCAACTTGGAAGTTCAAGTAACTGAGTTTGAACGTTTGCGATTCAAACATTTCACGATTTTCTCTACACGACGACAATTGGTCTGGCTTTGGTGAAAGCCCAGTAGGCCTACTAGCCATAGAATAGGGGAGAGCGGGGCAATCTAACACAGGGTGAAATGTATGGTAACACGAACTTTTTAGGTAGATGCATTAACTTTAAACGACGTATTTCAGGTTAAACTCGCAGAATTATCATCTCTTTGGCTCCAACGAACGGCGGGAGAGTTGAATAAACATTTCGGGAGGTATTGCCAAAGTCTGTTTTGGCTAGACTACGCAAGTGAATTTTTCGCTAAGTGTTTTTCGGCTACTCTACTGTGTGTGTAACGTCAAGGAATCCAAATGTAATCGTAAAGTAAACAGTTACCAACATCGCATAGTTTTTAGCATAGGCTACTAGCGTGCTGGTATTGTTATCCCGCCAAAAACTGCAGACACGCCCACTGCGCGGTTAAACCGAACGGGGTTGTGAGCCTGTTGCCAGTAGACTACGAGGTAACCAATTGATTGGATTTGTTCAACTCAGATTTTATCTTCGTATATTTATATAACTTATATAACTTTAACTTTAGGCAACGTGGTGACGTGATATGGACTAATACAGCTGTTTAGATCGAACAGACATTGGACTGGAACCGAAGAATAATGTACAGTCTTGTGATAGATTGTCACCGATACAGGTAGGCCACGAAAAACATAAATGTCTGTTTATTAAGTCAAAAAATAAATTAAAGACTGTTTGTGTCATACAGTATGAAATTGTATTGAATTACCTTGCTTTGTGTTAACTTTTTGAGAACTTTTGCCAAATGACTGGTCAATTAAAACTTGATTTGTGCAAGGTTTGGTGTAAAGAAAAAAAACTGTAGTCAATAAGATGAGGCCCAAATTTGACTGTAAAGGTGAAACCCAACAACAGGAAAACGTACCCTCAATTGTGAAGATTAAAACAGTACTAATCTACTTTGGTTTGAAATCTGAGAAGAAGGATTTGAACACACACATCCAGAAGAAACTGGGAGCTGAACACAGCACCGTAGACCAGCCTGACAGCATGGCAAAAGCTGCGTTGATAAAGAGATCATAGACTTCTTGTCAAATTATAGCCAATTGAAAACTTGACGTGCAACTTTTGCTGTTAAATTATGCTATTTGTGCCAAATGTAGGCAACAACACATACCTTCAGTTTTAAATGGGAAAACAGTTTTGGCTGTATGTGGAAAATTTAGCCAACAATATGAATCCCTTCTTTGATGTAACAGTGAAAGCCAACAGGAAACCCACCTTTGATTATAAAGACGAAAGGCTGTATTTGGCCAACATCATGAAAACCCACCACAGATTGTTAGCAAAATTACAGGTCATTGGAAACTTGCCACTGTGCAGAATTTGGCATTAAAAAACCACTTGTAGGCTATTTTCCAAATATACCCAACAACATGAAGCCCACATTTGATTGTAAAGGTGAAAGCTAACAAGCCAAGCCAAAACCTCCTGTACCTTTGACTGTAAAAGTGAAAACAGTTTTGGCTCAATGTGGTAAATGTAGCTAACAATAGAAAACCCACCATTGATTGCTATGTTGAGATAATAGCCAAGAATATGAAGCCCACTGTCGAATATGACCATGAAAGCAGAACATGAAGTGCACCTTCTTGGTTTGCCTGGGACCTGAATGCAGCACCTTAGACCGCTCGGCCATCCTGAAAATGCCTCTAAGCTAGCATACGTAGGTAGATCAGTCACCCTTATCTTAATTACAGGTCTCTGAAAACTCGACATGTGCAACATTTGGCATTACAAAACCACTTGTTGGCTATATGTTCTGAGTATTTCCAACAACATGAAGCCCGTCTTGGCTCATAAAGTTGAAAGTCAACAGGAATCCTACTGTGCCTTCAGTTGTAAAAGTGAGAACAGTTTTGGCTCTATCAAACCTGGCTTCATCAAACCTTACTTCAACATAAAGGCAAAAGCTGAATTCAGTTGCGACAGCAGGTGAAAACATGAAACCCACCATTGATTGCGAGATGTGGAGATTATAGCCAAGAACATTGTAGTGTGGTTTTACAGAAGTGTGTCCCTTATTAGAACCCCAAAGGAAAACAGATTGTACTGAGCTGACCGGGAGTTGGTAGGGTTTGTTAAAAAGTGGGATGGCAGTTACTAAACATTGGTATTGGTGTCTTTGATGGTGTACAGTGGGCACGGACTAAAGATCTTGGAAAACCATTCAAAAGTTAACAGGTCAACACCCAGCTGTACGGCTAATAGTACAGGCATTATACAACATGACCCCGCACAAATTGCAACAGAAACTCTTTCAACTGTTCTAGTCTCATAAATATGTAATTTATGACATATCAAAAGTCCTAAGAAATCCAAGTGGTGGAAAATATTGAAAAATACTGAAATCGGTGATGCCACAATTTCCCATTGCCGCCCATGTTAAAAAATTGATTTATGCATGTCTTCCTGTCTGATGTCCACACAAAGAGTTCAGTACTGTCCACAATCAACCAGAAACTGAAATTGTACAGAAATTGTAGTTTTTGTATTATTACCCCAAGCTTCCATAAGTGGGTCAAAAATGACCCGCATGCATTTCCTATGGAATCTCATAGGAACCTTTGATTCTTATCAACAGTAACTGTCAGGTATAAATTTACTGTGGACAACACATCCAATATCAGTAGTGTCACCACTCAGGAAGATCATTCCACACAGCAAGATTATCTTATTTTTTCTTAATTAATTTTTTACATCAGAACACTGGCGAGCAGAACAAGGACATGACAGATGCAAGACAAGCACGTGACGTGAAGGACACACTGGATGGCTGGAAAAGAAAGGAGTAAAAGCAAGGTGTGGAGTTATTTTGATTTCACACACTTAAAGATGGTGTTGATATATATATTTAATTTAATATCATCTTTTACATTTTTTTATCTAGAAAGTTCTTTGTGTGTTTATTTTTATTTTTATTTGTTTGCTTATAAGTTAAATGTTCTTAAATATAGAAACTTCAATAAATTATAAGTTTTTCAGATTGATTTGAAAATGTTGCAGTTTTTGACAAAATATCGGTCAAAACATCGGTAACCGGTGGGCTAGGACTCTCCAAAATCGGGATCGGCATCGGACCTAAAAATCTGGCATCGGTCGGGCTCTAATTTTAAGTGATATGTAAATAATTTTGTTTTAAATTTATGTTAATCAATGGCAACATGTATATGGATTAGTGCCAATTTATGTTGCAAGTATACTAATATAGTGATGTTCCTTTAAAATATTATTTTAGGAAGCAAAAAAGTGGTACCAGGGTATGGTTAAGAAACACCTTTGAAAAATACTTTCCACTACTTGGATCTCTTAGGACTTTTTTATGTTATAGAGGAGACTTTTATGAGTAATAAACATTTGTCAGATTTTCTGTTGCAATTTGTGCAAGGTTCACCCCTTTTTTCTCACAAAATGCCTGTACTATAAGGTTAACCTGGTTTGATGGGCTTACAGATATTGGACAAGCAGGATCAATAATGTTACTCGTTTGTTATGATTGTGTCTTTATTTGATGATTTGGGGTTTTCCTTTGATCCTTGGGTATAAAGGGGGAAAAGTGGAATGGTTCAGACAGACTTGTCAACACTGCCTCCTGCACGCCATTTGCATATAGCCTTTCCACTACACACAGTTTTTTTTTATTGTGCACCATTATTATATTGCCATTATTAATCACACTGTACAATAAACTGCATTCATTTTAACCTGGCATTCCTCTTTGACTCTTACCGCTGCACACCTAGCAGTTTTAAGGTCCTAACATACACATAGAACTCAGGGTATCTGCAACCCGTAGTCACTCGCCTATACACTAGTGTATCCAAGCAAGATAGATCGCAGTCTGTATAGAGCCACATTACTACTGGATAATTTGCAGTCTCCCTCTATGTATAACTGCAAGCACAGAGGAAAGGTTTGAACGTTATTTTGGAGTCAGATAACCGAGAGATCAGTAAGTGAATCCTGTTCCAGTGGCAGGGGGTAATTCTACCCGTGTTCCTTCACCAGTTAGATACTTCCACTGTTTAGTGTGTTACAACATGAAGCCCACTGTGAAAATTGTCAGAAGTGGGATTTTAACCCACGCCTCCAGAGGAGACTGCGACCTGAACGCAGCGCCTTAGACCGCTCGGCCATCCTGACAGCACAACAAATTTTCTGTATGTAGCTCGGAAAATTTTAGGCAGCCGGTCAAGTTTAGCAGAATTACAAGTCACTGGAAACTCTACAAGTGCAAAGCTGGCATTAAAACACCACTCGAAGGCTATATATTTTCAGAATATTGCCAACAACATGAAGCCCACATTGAATTGTAAAGGAGAAAGCCAACAGGAAAACTACTGTATCTTCGATTGTAAAAATGTACCACAGAGTTTTGGCTCTGTGGTAAATATAGCAAATAACAAGCAAGCCCATATGATTGTCATATGTTCCGATTATAACTAAGAAATCCCAAATCTGCGACTGTAGAACAACAGGAAGTATATATTCAGAGTTTGAAAACTGTCAGAAGTGGGATTCGAACCCACGCCTCCAGAGGAGACTGCGACCTGAACGCAGCGCCTTAGACCGCTCGGCCATCCTGACAACATGTCAAGTCTTGTGTACATAGGGAGATTAGAGAATTTTGACATGGCATGTACACAAAATGAAAAGCCAAAACATGGCAAAATGAGTAGTGGCAATAAGTGTCAATAATCATGTGAAAAATTTAGCATTTTAGTGAGTCAAGATGAAATTAAAAGCATATTGAACATGCAAATATAAAAGCTGAATCGACTACTTTTTATTGGCCCACTCTAGGAATCCTCTACAGCCCACCATCCATTGCCCACGGGGTAAGCCTGGTTTATATGGAATTGTGGATCAGTTTTTTCCATGTTAGTTACAGCTTTCCAATTACAAAATTTGGAAAGAAAGTAAAATATTTACAATTGTCTGTCCTACGTCAAGTAAAATCATATTATCTGTCTGATAGAGAAATAAATATCTTATTTTTGCTATATTTCTAAAATCACCTTAGAAATATATCACAAATAAGATATTTTTTTGTAAAATGAGCTTGGTTCAGTTTAACATGTGACTCCAGATTCATTTCAGAGTCAAGAACTGACCCTAGATTTGTACACCTCAGGTTTCAGGCTCGGGCATGGCATCATGGGTCGTCATAGACTTTAATAAGATCCCAATTCATTCACCCGTTCCCCCAACCCAGGATTCTAGGAATTGCATTTGACACCCCTGTTGTAAATTTACCACACATCTACGAGGTATATGTCTTCGTATCGGCGCTACTCATATCCTGTTAAACACAGCAGACAAGCAGGCTCTTACGCCGCTACAGGCAACTCCCCTTACCGTAGAAGGGAATGGAGACTCGTCCCCCAAAAATGGGGGATGCCTTGTCCTGCACTCAGTGAAAAAGGTGACCCTGCCATCAGGACATCTTATAGCCAGTTCAAGAATTAGTTACTATAAATTTTAGGATTCAAGAATTGGTTGTTTTTTGTTGTGTGTTTAATACTTATATTCTGCACAGAGCAGTCTTAAGATAATGTGTGTTTCATTGTAATGTTTAGAAGTGTAAAATGCTAAGTAGGCCCACAAGTGTTCAAACTCAAATGGCACAACACTAGCAGTTTAAATTGTTTAAATAAGCAACTCTTATCTGAAAAAACTAGAAAAATTCAAACGAATCATTCAAACATCCTACCGTCTGACTTAGTAGCAAAAAGCCAAACATCTTGTATCTTTTTTGCAAAATGAAAGTTACCTTCTCTCAGACTGGGTTCACTGCTGTCTTCGGCCTTTGTGGGTAAACAGACTGTGAAAATTAGACGGTGAAAAAATATCCATAGAGCATGCCCGGCTTTGTCGTTAATTGGCGGGTTCTGTTAAAACTGTAGCTTCAACGGCAGCCTCTACACTCCTTGCTGCGTCTACAGGAAATGGAAGAAACCACACTATTTATGTGTGTGTGTGTATGTTCCTCTATCTCAGCTACCACCCTGCTTGCAAACTGTGTCACACACAGATGGACACTCAGATTAGAAGCAGCCTCTTCCCTGGCACTACTACGCTAGTCTTTGGAGATGTGCAGTGAAGGAATATGGGCATTTGTTTTTGTGTCTTCAACAAGGTGGTGATTCAAACGAAAAAGAGGCAGCTGACGGCAGTCATACATGAGCCTGATTCCTCTGTAGGCTACTCTAACAGACACAAGGCGTTTACATATTGAGCTCCCTTAAAGCTGTGTGACAAGCAGACATGTATAAAGTATTTTAACCGATCTGTACATTTCTTACTCCGTTTTTATCAGTAGTGTAGTTATGACTTATAGGAGCATAATAGTGGTTTCCTAATTTCTTACATGGCAATTAACCCTTTCCCGGCAGCAAAGATAGAACAGATCTTCAAGTTGTGTCTGATATTCCTAAATTATGCCTAGGTGGTGTTTCCAGATTATGCCAATACGTAGTGTTAGGGGTTCAGCAGAACTTCAGGGTCACGATGACGCTTATTCAATTATAGATTTGTTTATAAACTTACTCCAGTTATTAAAATGATATACTTTTCTCCATATTTGCAAGTGTGACATCCAGAAATATCACACAAACATACATCCTTCCATCATCTATCTCAATGCTGGCACCCAGTCTATAAAATTAGAACTATTATAAAAACATAATTGAAATATTCGTATATGTACAGCATCTGAATCCATACGAGTGTAGTATCAGCAGGTTGGTTACTACACAAGGTACGCAAAGGCCTGCAGTCTCTACTATGATTCAATGATCTGTGAACTTTACACTACCTTCGTCCAAAAACGTTAAAAATCTACGGATGTGGGAACCATCCGAGTTGAACTGAGGGTCATGAATAAACATGAGCAACAATGACGCAGGTTTAACGAAATCTCGCGATATTTCTTCGCCATACTTGTCTCTCTTTGGAGAAGGGCACAGAGAGGCCGAAAACTGGTGCACGGACAGCGGCCATTCATTGCATTGGATGCACATTTTAAGACATGCTGTCTAGGTTGGTGCTCGTTTCAGGTAATCAGAATTGAAGGTTTTTGTAGTCGGTTGATTTTTGTTAATTATGAGTCAAGTAGCTTGCTGGCTTTCAAACAACAAAGGTGGCTAAGCACTAAGTTAGCTTGCACTAACCTTACCTACCTCTCTATTCTGGAGCTAAAGCTAGCGTTTCTGGAGCAATGTGAAGTTGAAGGGTAAAGGCCTCGTATAGGAGCTTAGTTGCTAGCTAGCATCAGCTTGCAGAACGACTTTGGAAATACACTGCCGTTCGATACCTGGATAATAATATATATTAATTTGATTTAACATCAGTTAACTTGGCCTGCTGACCAAGAGTCATTGATATGTCACTGCTGATGTTAACTGCCTAGCTTGCTAGCTGTCCCAGTCAGATTAGCGCAAGGTGAGACAGACTACGTTTTCAATGATTTAAAGTAGTTAGTCAATCGTGGCAGAATAGAATAAAAATCTAGACGTAAAATGCATGCTACGATCAAGATTAATTCGCAACTAATTTAGTAATTCGTTAATTATTCTCAATCCTTTGTAAACCGCTAACTAGCCATATAGCGAGCTAACAGTGCTAGTAGCTAGCTTATGTAATAACACGTTAACTAGACGGCTAACAACTTTGCAAGCAATGTAATGACATGGGCGAAGTATGAGTTTCCGACCTAAATGGCAATTTGTCTTTGGCTTTGGTTAGACAGCTGGCAAATGGTGTGTTTTGTGGACTGGTGCATGTATCAGCACAGTGTCTACATTCTGAGCCGTATTTATCACCCATAACAAATCATTGAACTCCCAGAATGAGCTATGCTTTAAGGTCCAGAACCATATCCCTCCACCACGTTCAGGGCTGTTCTGTTTTACACCTGGCCTTGTCTGCTCATTTTAGTAATATTGATATGAATCATCATAAGGACAAGGAGATAATTTCGTTAATTTTGTGTCTACCATTACTTCCAGGGTCTGCCCTGAAAAGCAGTGGGCCACTCGGGGCAGGGTATGTAAGCATTTCAATGTTTACCTGAATACGCTGCATTGGGCCAGGGTACTACATTACTTATGCCATATGGAGTAACAGGCCCTAAGATCTACATATTCTACATTATTTTGGCCTTGTGGTACTTCCTCTGCATTGTTGGTTATAATTTTTATATGTGTTTGTGTTAACCCCCCCCCCCCCCCCCCCCCCCCCCCCCGTGCATTCCCAGCCTGGTGCAGGCGTCTCGCACCCTCCACACGTCCCCACAGAGTCTGGCCCCTGTGCCCCCACTACCTGAAAAAGGCGGCAAAACTCGCCATGGCATCATCCCAGAGGAGCTTTTCCAGCTTCTGTACCCCAAGACTGGAGTCACAGGTAAGTGGCAGAAGTATTACCTCTCACGTGCTCGGCATTTCTGTCTTGGCTCCGCCCCTGCATCACACTCCACCTTTCTTAGCTCCGCCCCCCCACCCTACTTCTGTCAAACTATCTTTACCATTTTTTTTTACCCATCTCTCTCCTCCTATTTTTTCTCCTCTCTTTTCTTTCTATCCCTCCTCTACATTCCCTTGCTCACTCCTCTCTTCCTGTGTCTCACCCAGCTTCCCCTCCTTCCTATTAGCAGTAAGTTGATCAAACCACAGGTTTTACTAATTAAGTCTGCTGAGTTAGCCACTGTTTTAGGTTAGCGTTTGTGTTAGATTTTTATTTTTGCTTTTTTGAGATTCGTCAATGATTGATGGTCTGTAATGGTGGTGAAAACCACGACTACAGATTTTGTGAAGACTAAAATCTCATTTTGAGTCTGGAACATATATATCAAAATCCTCGTAATAAAATCAATTTTGTTTGAAGTTACTGTCCTTGGCAGTTTAAAAGAAAGCTCAAAGGTTTTGGATCAGAAGGCGCTTTAACCGTTGACCGTGTGTCTCGGCGTCGCCAGCACGTTCTGATGGCGTTTGGCGTGTTCTGATGGCGTTTGGTGTGTTCTGATGTCGTTTGGTGTGTTCTGATGGCGTTTGGTGTGTTCTGATGTCGTTTGGTGTGTTCTGATGGCGTTTGGTGTGTTCTGATGGTGTTTGGTGTGTTCTGATGTTGTTTGGTGTGTTCTCATGGCGTTTGGTGTGTTCTGATGTTGTTTGGTGTGTTCTGATGGCGTTTGGTGTGTTCTGATGGTGTTTGGCGTGCACTGATGGTGTTTGGTGTGTTCTGATGGTGTTTGGTGTGTTCTGATGGTGTTTGGTCTGTTCTGATGGTTTTTGGTGTGTTCTGATGGTGTTTGGCGTGCTCTGATGGTGTTTGGTGTGCTCTGATGGTGTTTGGTGTGTTCTGATTGTGTTTGGTGTGTTCTGATTGTGTTTGGTGTTTGGTGTGTTCTGATGGCGTTTGGTGTGTTCTGATGGCGTTTGGCGTGCTGTGATGGTGTTTGGTGTGCTCTGATGGTGTTTGGTCTGTTCTGATGGTGTTTGGTGTGCTCTGATGGTGTTTGGTGTTTGGCGTGTTTCTTCCAGGCCCCTACATGCTGGGCACGGGCCTTCTCCTCTACATGCTCTCCAAGGAGATCTACGTCATCAACCACGAGACTTTCGCTGCCGCGTCCATCGGAATCGTGCTCGTCTACGGCGTCAAGAAGTTCGGACCCTCCGTGGCGGCCTTCGCCGACAAACTGAACGAGGTGAGCCGGTCTGCTTCCCAAAGTGCTAACGGGAAGCGTGAGAGCAAAGCGGGGCCCCCTGCTGGTTTGGAGGTACACAGCATTGATCAGTGAAATTATGACTAAAGCAACATGCTGTAGCCTCCTCATGTCTAATTACCTGCAGGTGGTGTGTGTACGTGGTACATGCATATACATGCGTGTGTGTGACCTGCAGGAGGTGTATGTGCGCATGGTTCATGCATATACATGCGTATGTGTGTGACCTGCGGGAGGTGTATGTGCGCATGGTTCATGCATATACATGCGTATGTGTATGACCTGCAAGAGGTGTGTCTGTGTGCGCCTGTGATATTGTGTATTGAATGAGTGTTTGTGTGTGTGGTATGTGTATTAAGGAGTGTGTGTGTGGTGTGTGTATTGAGGAGTGTGTGTGTGGTGTGTGTTGTGGAGTGTGTGTATTAAGGAGTGTGTGTGTGGTGTGTGTATTGAGGAGCGTGTGTGTTCTGACTGGCATGTTTGTCGCCTCCTGCAGGAGAAAGTGGCCAAGGCGCAGGAGGTGAAGGATCTGGCGATGTCCAGCCTGACTGAGGCCATCGAGGACGAGAAGAAGGAGCAGTGGAGAGTGGAAGGGCGTGGCATGCTGTTCGATGCCAAGAGGGTGAGAGTCGGCCGTACGGCTTCTTGGGGCGTGGTCTACGGTGATCCTTCCGTAGGCTGCACCGTGCTCCGCCCTAATCCCGTATGGTAGAACTGGGGCCAGAGTTCCTCTCCACCAGAACACTCAACTGCCTCGTTCTTTCATAACGCTTTTTCCCTTTAGTTGTCCCAGTTTGGAATTCCCATTTATGTGCAGCGCTTGCGTTAATGTATGAATCTGTGTCTTTTTTTATGCAGATAAAACGCCACATTCTGCTGCGTTCTTTTAGGGATTGTAACAGGCAGTGACCTGGACTTGAACCACAACGACCTAATTAGTCATTTCTTTGAGCCAATCGGCTTTCGGAGTCTGACATTTGTGAGCTTCAGTCACGAAGACTGCTCAATTGGCTAGTGTTTCGGTAGGAACAGTGACTAAAGTGACATCTGCATTTAGATCTATGGGAAAGACATCAGTAAATAGGGTTGGAAATTCGATGACCATGATGCTTTTGCATTACTGCGATATGTAAGGAAACGGAAGAGCAACTCTTCCTCAGGTGACTGAGAATGTCAATGCAGGACATGATCAGACTGTCGGGAAGAACCGTCCATTGACAACTACATAGAGAGGCATATTATAGTAGGGTTGCAGTGTATTAACCCCTCATTACAAAGACAGATGCACATTTGAGAGTTAAGTGGTGCAAAAACTATAGGCACTGGACTACAGAGATGTGGAAAAAAGTGATATATTCAGATAAGTCATCCTGCACCATATTTTTGACAAGTGGGTAAGTGCATGTGTGGCTCATACCAAGAGAACGGTACTGGTCTGAATGCTTGACCCCTTGTCCGATAGCTGTGTTATGCTGTGGGGGGTATTTTCCTGGCATGGTTTGGGTCCACTTATCCTAAGAGGGAAGGTTCACTGCAATTCAATACAAAGTTATCCTGAGTGGTCGCCTTTATGCTATGATGAAACATTTCAATCCTGATGGGGGTGGTCTCTTCCAGGATGACAATGCCCCCATCCACAGGGCACGAGGGGTCACTGAATGGTTTGATGAGTATGAAAATGATGTGAATCATATGCTATGGCCTTTTGCAATCACCAGATTGCAACCCAGTGGAACACCAGTGGGAGATTTTAGACAGCGCTCGTGCTATTGTGAGTTGGCATATTATAGCAAAAATAGTTATCAGAACGTGAGAGATTTGGTTTAAAACGCAGATTTTGAAATGTCCTGCGTTCCACAGACGCGGCATTTCATGGGCCAGCACGACCCCTGGCGTTCTGTCGATTTGGGAGAGCGCATGCAAGCACATGCTCATCTGCAGTTAGCGATTGTCAGCCCTGCTTAATTACACACCGGCAGTCCACTCCTCAGGCTGTCACAGCCCTGAGTCAGAGGAAGACGCTTCGCGTGCAGCTGAACTGGCAGACTGCAAGTGCCTGACCTGACCAGCAGAGGTCGCTGTTGCACAATGAGTCGCTGGCATCCCAGCTGAGTGAAACCCTCCCTTCCCTGGATGACCTGCCAGTTGTGCGTTGCCTGCAGGGCCGCTGGCCACAGTTGGCTCTAGCAGGGTCCAGATTGGGAACCCAACCCTGGGCCCTGTCCAGATGCTTTAACAGTACCTTAAAAGGAAGAGTCACCCATCAACCTCCATTTTGTGTCTTTACTAAACCAGCTTCAACACTTCCCTAATTTCTCTGAATGTTATTGCACATCTGCTGTAAGGTTAACCTGGTCAGGCTCATTGTTCCCCAGCGTTACTCTGGCTGACCCTGACCCTGACCCCTCCCGCAGAACAATGTGCAGATGCTGCTGGAGACCAATCACAGGGAGCGGCAGCACATGGTGACCAATGAAGTGAAGAAGAGGCTGGACTACCAGATTGCCCTGCAGAATCTGCACCGCCGCCTGCAGCAGGAGCACCTGGTCAACTGGGTGGAGAAGAGTGTCATCGGCAGCATCACTCCTCAGCAGGTGAGCACAGTGCGGGGGCGGAGCTAGGTCCAGTAGACCCCGCCCAGCCGGGCTAGACTCCGCCCAGCCCAGCTGGACCCCGCCTCGCAGGACTGTACCAAGCTCATATCACAGGCCTGTGAATGGTATTGCGGGACACCAATTAAGGTTAATTAAAGGCACGTTTATCTGCGGACAGTCACAGAGAATTGTTACAGTTGTTGAAACTGGACAATCTTTTATTGAAATCAAATTAGCTACTTATCCACTGTAAGAGAGCGCCTATTTTACAAAAGTTATGAGCAGAGTAAATTCTATAGCAATCTCTTGGTTTTAGTCATATTACTATTCACTGAATTAAAATATATATTTAAAATGATCTGTAACTGCTGTAGTGGGTTTACAACCTGGGCATGATCCAGAGTTTCCAGCAGGAATTCATGCAAAAATGACCACAGTTGCAAAATGGCTGTTGTTTGGCAGCTAAGCAGTCAGTACCAGCAAGCTTTCCTCCTTCTTTCCAGCTTTCATTTCAACAATGATGGAACCGTTGTACTAAAGCTGTTTGTTCAATCAATTGTCAATCTTTTTTTAGAAAAACAGTGTAACTGTTTGTAGCTGAGCCGCAGTTGCAAGGTCTTCTGTAAATTCTCACGTTGAAATCTCTGTTGACTGACTGACAGCATGTACCGTTAGCAGGCAAGCTAAGGTTTACCTCTATTAAAAGGGAAATGGTATAAATTCTAATTAAAACAGTGAAATTTCTTTGCCTTAAAATAAGAAGGACGTTTTTAATGTCGTTTTTTTGCTCTTTATTTTAAAGAAGGCATCGGTCCAGGCACCATTTAGGCCCAGGTACTGTTTTGGAAGTGTCGTTTTAGCATCGGTATTGGCCAAATCTAAAGGACACACATCTCTGGACTCGCACTGTTAATACAGGACTGAGGCTGCACTGCTCCCAGATGAGTGTGAGAACACTCCTGACCCTCCTGCTACTCCCTCTCTCTTCTCCCCTTTCCCTCTCGAAACGGCCACGTTTTTCGCATTCTGAACCTGTACAGTGGGGCTGTGGCCACTAGAGGGGGCTAGCGTAATTTAATGGGCAAGCTGGTGAGTATTCATATCAAGATGGAACCATTTAAGATTAATCGCCTTTGCCAAAAAATGTTTGGGTTTTTTCCAAATTAAATTTTCTTCTCTGAAGCCTCAGACTCCCATTAGTTATACTGCATAGTAAAGCCATGTGCAGTTGTTTATGTTGTAGGGCTACGGGATATATACCTTGAAATAGATGACTTGGGTGAATGTGTTTCTAATGTTTGATGAGAATATGAATCATTCGGAAGTATTGTTATTATTGCTGTGATTCAATGTCCACAGTACACCGTGAGTTCTGAATGAAACTCCCTCCTTTGAATATGTGGTTGAGATTGCTTTTGATAACCGTTTGCCCCATGAGGCTACAGGGATTACTGTGTGTTGAAGGGCGATTTTAAATTCGGCTCTTGTGATCCCCTTAATTTTCACCGCTATGTGTTTGTCCCGTTACTTTGCCAGTCTAAAGTCCAGTTCATATTTCATAACATTACACACCCTTATCCACAGCATCCAACATTAGTGAAATATCCGGGGTGATTCTCTCAAGCCTGGCGCTGCATATAGTGCAATTTAAGAAGATGGAGACAATAACGATCTTTCCCATTATACCAGATATGATCTAAATGTATTGTAAATGTTTAATTGTTTTAGTATGCAAAATGTATTGTGCGGTTCACCTTTATTGATTTATTGACTTCTGCAAAATTAAAAAAAATCCTACAATTAATAATTTGAATCCTGAATCTAAATTCAGATGCCTAGCTAACAAATATTTGAATAGTTTGGGCCAGCCCTAGACCAGACTGCTGAGTTTTTAAAGAAAATCAGAGAACTCTACAGGGTATTGGCTACACGGTCCACTGGAAAACAACACGTCTGATTGGCTGATGCTTGTTAGGTCTGGACTGGCCTTAAAGAGCCCAGTGACTGAGGCCTGTCTGCCTGCTTGTGTCTTCCAGGAGAAGGAGAGCATCGCCAAGTGCATCACGGACCTGAAGCTGCTGGCCAAATCCACCCAGGCCAAGGCCACTGTCTGACAGACCACAGTCTTCTGCGAAGACCCTCCCAAACCACACCCCTTTTCATTAGAAATAAACCCTTTTCTCTTAAACATGGGCTGACTTTGTCTCGTGATGTGAATGTTTTCACCTGAAATCAAATAAAGTTTTGGTTTTGACTCCGTTTTAGGACTTTTCACGGGTATCAGTGAAATTTCTTTGGTTTCTGTGAGCCCGATGGTGTTTGAAGTGATTAATCTGGTGAAATTATTTCACTTAATTAGTCGGATTTTCAGGGTTTTAAAAAGTTTTAAAAAAATGAAAATTGAACTGTAAACTAGCAAATAAACGAGAGAATAACGGAATGCAACTGTTATTCCAGAGCAGCAGATCACAAAAATAAATGTTAAAGGTTGCTCACGAAACTAAAAAGCATGTTTAGGAGTGTTTGTTTTTGGGGGGTCATTCCAGTACAAAAAATCTAGAACCGTGTGTTCCCATGGTTGCACCCATTTACTGGCATGACTGTAACATGACGATAAATACTGATGTGCAATCTGGTTTATTACTGTCGTAAATGGCTTGACTTGGCACTGGGAGTGGTAGGTGGCGTACAGTCATGATAAAAATATTAACTCCTTTGCACTTAAAATAACTGAGTTAACTAAGTTACTCTAAAATGACTAGTTTGTATTTGGTCTCCTCTATTCTTTATTTCACTATTAATATGACAGAACATTAATATATTTTCCATTCAGAACTTATAACCTTTACTATCCCCCCAAAAATGGCATGACAAAATTATTGACTCCCTAGACTTCATATATGGTGGCACAGCCTTTGGAAAAAATAACTGCCAACTTCCTATAGCCACGAATGAGCTTCCTACACCTCTACTGGCAGTTTGGACTGCTTTTATTCTGCAAGCTGCTCCAGTTCTCCTAGATTTAAAGGGTGCCTTCCTTCTCCTAACTGCTGCTTTCAAATCACTTCACACATGTTCAATGGGATTTCGCCTTGAACTTGTTGCTGGCCACTTCAGAACAGTCCACCATCTTCTGTGGCCCATTCCCAGGTGCTGTTGTGGTAAGTGTGTTTCAGGCCATTGTGTCTCTCTGACACTGCGCTCCCACAGGCCTTGGCAGTCTCCTGATTTCATGATGCCATGCGCAGATTCAAGGCTCCCATTGCCGGAGGCAGCAAATCAACCCCAAAACATCACCGAACCTCCTCCATGTTTGAATTTAGAGATGGTGTTCTTTTCTTTGAAGGCTTCATTTTGTTTTCTGTAAACACAGAGGGTGCGCCAGTTTGGGCTTATCTGTCCACAGGACGTTCTCTCGGAAGAATTTTGGCTTGTTATGGTGTGTTTTGGAAAATTCCAGTCTGGCTTTCACATGTCTCTCTCTCAGCAGTGGGGTCCTCCTGGGTCCCCTGTCAGTTGATCGAGGTTCTTTCTGCACCATTCAAACAACTTTTTTCTTGTAGCTACGTACAGGGAGGTTGGCCACAGTGTCGTGGGCCTCAAACTTTTCGATAACATGGGGTGCGGTGGACACAGGGACATTAATGTCTCTGGAGATGGACTTGTAGCCTTGAGATTGTAGCAAAGCAAGGACAATCCTGTGTCTGACAAATCTCTGCTTTTCCTTCTATTCTCCATGTTCAGTATGGTACACACAAGGACAGAAAACAGCAGAATGAGAATCAACTTTTCTCTATTTAAACTGGTTGAATGAGTTGCTTTTATATTGCAGGCACCTGCAACTCACCGCTGGTTAATTACAAACTAAAGGAGAATATACTTTGATTCAACACTCTCAACTTCTGAAAGGTTCCAATAATACTGCTCAAGTCCATTTTAGGATTTCTGTGTGGAATAAGATAACTTTTTCGATTTGTTCCACTGCAAATCAAAGAAATACATTTGTGAATACCAAAGAATTATTATAATTTCAACAATTTTCTGTATGAAATGGTGCATTATTTGGAAAAAAAAAAGTGCAACAATGCCACAATGACTGTGGCTGTGCTGATCATAAACACTGGCCGTGAAATGTAATTGGGGAGGGAGCTTGACGTGACACCTGCAATTCACAGACCTTTGGCCAACAGCCACGCCCACAGCCCAAAGACAGGCCTGCCCATTCCATTCGTCCAGGGAAAATCCTTCCATTTGATTGGTCTCCCTGCGATAAGGAAAGGCCTGCAGTGTGCAGCATCTCTCCAGGGGCTGGCACTTTCACCTATTTTATGCCACTTCAGGAAGTGGACTTTGACTCTGGGATATACTGGCAGAAAGTCTTGGATATCGGCCCTTTTTTCACCAAGAGTCGCCCTGGAATATGAAAGCCATCGAGGCGAAGACGATCTAAAGACAGGAGTGAGAAACGACTGACAGGTAAGGATGAGGCTGGAGTTACACATCTATCATTTACAATAGCTTATTTATCTTTGTGTTTGCGTTACATCTACATTTTCATTAAGGGGCTTGGTAATCTCAGCTATGTGATTGGAGTAAATCAGTCTTAAACTGTCTTCATCCTGCTGTATAGCTTTCGTTTTTACACTTCAACCTTTTAAGGTTATTTCTAAAAGTGTAATGATCCTGAAGGTAATTCTGAACTTCTAATTTGTTACTTATTTAATTCATCAACACTTCAGATCTTGTGTCCATACTCTGCGAAGTCACAAGTTTGATGTTTTATCAGTCTCAGTAATGACAATTAAAAATTAAACCACACTGATTGGCCATACGTAACCACAATAAGCACAAATGACTGCTTTTCATTATACAAGGTGTGCCCAACAGGGATGGAAATGTGTTTTGCTGCTGGATAAATACTGTACCTCCTGAGCAAATTTGTCTATAAACTGCATTCAAATTGCTGGAGGTATTGGTATAAACCACACAGAAAAGAGGCTAGCAGCTTGTATTGTATGAAATTTCTACATGCAAATACAGACATGTACTATAGTTTGCATACCGCTCGTGCCTGGCGGTAATCACAGTGGTATTTTCCTAAATCTGTTGAATGTTGTTCTTGATCTTTCTGGACGGGGGCCCAACCCGTTTGTTCGTCCAGGTGGTGTGAACAGATTTCCGGGCCCACCCTCCGTGTACACACGGTCAGCTTTCTGAGGCGTTATCCCTTTTGAGTTTGTATTTGTATGAAAGCAGACAAGAGCTGGAAGTCTGTTAACCAGACAGCTGCATCCGTGTTTAGACACAGGCGACTGTATCTAAACAAAGGCGCTGATTAAAATGACGTACATCTAGCAGACCGGAGAACCAACTCAAAATGTCTTCCCCGTTCACAATTTATAAACGTGACCACTTACAAATAGCCATTTATACTGCTTTCAATGCTAATTTATCTGCAGTTAAGACAGCCAGCCTGGAGAAGAATGCTGGTGAGATATATTTTAGTTTATGTAGCTCTGTTTTCGTATTACACTTTGAAACTGATAATCATCAGAAGCTACTGAGTTATCAGTGAAAGGTCAGTGTTTTGAGTGGCAGGTCAGGAGGGGTCTCAGAGCCTGTTACTGAGGGCAAGGACAAAGCGAGGTCATCACTGATGGGATGGATACGGAATAACTATTTAAATGATCACCCTGAGGTCGCATTTATGAGTCATTTATGAGGACTCATAAGCGATCGGTGATCAGAATTATGGTTTTGTTCTTACTGTTCCCTTTTAAACGAATAGAGCATAACTATTTTAGACAATTTACTGTCATCTTTTACGCTTTAGTTAGGTTAACATTAAGTCACCGTTAACATGAGGCTTCCTGATGACAGTAGCACATTACAGTTGACCTTTGTAAATATTTGAACAGAACGTGATCTTTAACCAGGGACTCTCCACTTCAAAGAAATGAATGTTAAGGAAAGCTGCACATTGTAGCCCTGAACAAAACACAGCTCTACATCTAATAAAAATACATCTTTCAGGTAATATCAAAAACAACATTAAGTCACAAACTAAATTGCACGTCTAATTACAGCACTTTTCCTGCTGTACATGTTGACCATAACTGGTGCGAGTTTGAAAAAACTGACTGTTCATTTCAGGCATTCCAGGTGATGACAGATACATTAGTGAGGTAATTGGTGAATGGGCATGCTTTTAATAGAATGGAAGGAACATTATAATTCCTGAAAAGTGAGGAAATTGCCTTTTGCCACAATTAATTGAACTGGATGAGCTTTTTTTAATATGCATGAATGTAAATTTCCCTGACACGGTTTGAATTGCAGGACACAGTTTTCATACACAATTATTATTTTGTCTTTGCGGTTAGTTGCTTTACCCTATTTTGTCACAACAGTCGCATGAATATTTATTCAGTTTCTCATTTTGAATCATTAGTGCATGTTTAATTTCAAGGGAAGCCTTGATTTTTCTATCAAATATGTCTGGGGAGATATGGAAAGACACCGTTAAGGCAGTTGTGTTTGCCTGCACAATATCAAATTCATACGCCACAGTATCTAATTTAAATATTAATATTTGCTCAGGCCATTTTTAATTTAAAGAACGTGTCAGAGACTTTTGTGGTCTACATATTGTAAATATTAATCAGACTTTCTTAGCGAAATAGTAATTGTGTTAATTTCCACACACGTACATGCACAAACACCCACTCTCTCACTCTCTCACTCTCTCTCTCTCGCTCTCGCCCTCACAAAAGCACTCAGATAAATCCATTTCTGTGTAGCATTTCGTAATATTCCATGGTTTACATTGGCCTTTTATGAGAACATTAATAATCCAAGATAAGAGGGTCAAGTCAGTGCACGACTGATAGCCTAAGCAAAGGAGGGCATGGCCGATTCCCAGAGGACCGCCCTTCTGTGATATGACACGGTGCCTGAGGGTGTTGTGTAAGATATTGGCTCCTGATTGGCTGTGCGTACTGTTACAGATCTGTGACTCCGCCCCCGCAGGATGTACGGGATCAGCAGGCCATTCAGCTATGACACCCCCGACTATGGAGGCTCTCTGCAGTCATAGTAAGCCCGGCCGTAGCCACCACTGAGGTCACCGAGGTCAGGTCCTCGGCCTTTTATCTCACACGTCCATTTCCTAAGCCCGTGTTTAATTTCATTCTTTGTGTGCGTGCGTGTGGTGTGTGTTTGTGTGTGTGCGTGCGTGTGGTGTGTGTTTGTGTGTGTGCGTTTTAGCGGCCTCTCACGTGAGCTGCCCTCCTCACAGAGATCCAGCATGTCCAGACCCAGCGGCAAGTCCATATACAGTAAGAAAAGCGCTGCTCTCAAACACAACACACACAGTCAGAGAGCCTGTTTCTCAAATGGCGCTGTATAACAACAAATAACACAAATAATGATTGATTGGTGGGCTGGTAGGCTGTCTGAGTGCTTCATTCATTCATGGTTACTGAAGTATCATTTCTCCATTAAGTTCAGATGAAGGAGATCAGACAACCAATTTAATCCATTGATTGTTTGGTGGTTGGTTAGTTGAGTTGACCGTTAGATTTTTTGGTTGATTGAAATACTGATTGCTCAACCGTTTGATTGATTGTGATGCCATTACTCCATTAAGTGCAGAGGAAGGAGTACTCCGAGTCCATAAACCGGCAACCAGATAACTTTCAGTACAGAGTTGAGGTGAGTCATTATGCTTGTATGTGTCCCTGCACCCACCATAACCCCTTCCTGTGATGTTGCCATTTCCTGGTTAATAGAAACCGACAGCACACCAGTGTTCCTCTATTCATTCCATCTTTGACTTTGAGCATTCTGTAACAATAGCTACACAGTTTGACTAACTGAAGTCTATACTGTTTTACTGAATTTATGTACAGTACCCCCTACTTCAGAAATATGATTTACATGCCACTTTCAGCATAATAGTGCCTGTTTAAAATAATTTATTTTATCAATTGTTCTTTTTGCACATCAGTAATATTGCAAGTGCCTTGTTGTCAGTGCCTGTATGTCAGTAATGCAGATATTGTGCTGCTGTCAGTGCTGTATGTCAGTGATGCAGAGGTTGTGCTGCTGTCAGTGCTGTATGTCAGTGATGCAGAGGCTGTGCTGCTGTCAGTGCTGTATATCAGTGATGCAGAGGCTGTGCTGCTGTACGTGCTGCCGTCAGTAATGCAAATGTTGTACTGCTGTCACTGCTGTATGTCAGCAAATCAGAGGCTGTGCTGCCGTCAGTGCTGTATGTCAGTGATGCAGAGGTTGTGCTGCTGTCAGTGCTGTATGTCAGTGATGCAGAGGCTGTGATGCTGTCAGTGCTATATATCAGTGATGCAGAGGCTGTGCTGCTGGCAGTGCTGCTGTCAGTGCTGTATGTCAGTAATGCAGGTGTTGTGCTGCTGTCAGTGTTGTATGTCAGCAAATCAGTGGCTGTGCTGCTGTCAGTGCTGTATGGCAGTGATGCAGAGGTTGTGCTGCTGTTAGTGCTGTATGTCAGTGATGCAGAGGCTGTGCTGCTGTCAGTGCCTGTATGTCAGTGCTGTATGTCAATAATGCAAAGGCTGTGCTGCTGTCAGTGCTGCTGTCAGTGATGCAGAGGTTGTGCTGTTGTCAGTGCTGTATGTCAGCAAATCAGACACTGTAATGCTGTCAGTGCTGCTGTCAGTGATGCAGAGGTTGTGCTGTTGTCAGTGCTGTGTGTCAGCAAATCAGACGCTGTAATGCTGTCAGTGCTGTATGTCAGTGATGCAGAGGTTGTGCTAATGTCAGTGCTGCTGTCAGTGATACAGAGGTTGTGCTGCTGTCAGTGCTGTATGTCAGTGGTACAGAGGCTGTGCTGCTGTCAGTACTGTATGTCAGTAATGCAAAGGCTGTGCTGCTGTCAGTGCTGTATGTTAGTGATGCAGAGGCTGTGCTGCTGTCAGTGCTGTATGTCAGTGATGCAGAGGCTGTGCTGTTGTCAGTGCTGTATGTCAGTGATGCAGAGGCTGTGCTGCTGTCAGTGCTGTATGTCAGTGATTCAAAGGTTGTGCTGTTGTCAGTTCCTGTATGTCAGTGATACAAAGGTTGTGCTGTTGTCAGTGCTGTATGTCAGTAATGCAAAGGCTGTGCTGCTGTCAGTGCTGCTGTCAGTGATTCAGAGGCTGTGCTGCTGTCAGTGCTGTATGTCAATAATGCAGATGTTGTGCTGCTGTCAGTGCTGTATGTCAGCAAATCAGAGGCTGTGCTGCTGTCAGTGCTGTATGTCAGTAATTCAGATGTTGTGCTGCTGTCAGTGCTGTATGTCAGTGATGCAGGGGCTGTGCTGTTGTCAGTGCCTGTATGTCAGTGATACAGAGACTGTGCTGCTGTCAGTGCTGTATGTCAGTGATGCAGAGATTGTGCTGCTGTCAGTGCTGTATGTCAGTGATGCAGAGGTTGTTCTGCTGTCAGTGCTGTATATCAGTGATGCAGAGGCTGTGCTGTTGTCCGTGATGCAGAGTCTAGGCTGCTGTCAGTACTGTATGTCAGTGATGCAGAGGTTGTGCTAATGTCAGTGCTGCTGTCAGTGATACAGAGGTTGTGCTGCTGTCAGTGCTGTATGTCAGTGGTACAGAGGCTGTGCTGCTGTCAGTACTGTATGTCAGTAATGCAAAGGCTGTGCTGCTGTCAGTGCTGTATGTTAGTGATGCAGAGGCTGTGCTGCTGTCAGTGCTGTATGTCAGTGATGCAGAGGCTGTGCTGTTGTCAGTGCTGTATGTCAGTGATGCAGAGGCTGTGCTGCTGTCAGTGCTGTATGTCAGTGATTCAAAGGTTGTGCTGTTGTCAGTTCCTGTATGTCAGTGATACAAAGGTTGTGCTGTTGTCAGTGCTGTATGTCAGTAATGCAAAGGCTGTGCTGCTGTCAGTGCTGCTGTCAGTGATTCAGAGGCTGTGCTGCTGTCAGTGCTGTATGTCAATAATGCAGATGTTGTGCTGCTGTCAGTGCTGTATGTCAGCAAATCAGAGGCTGTGCTGCTGTCAGTGCTGTATGTCAGTAATTCAGATGTTGTGCTGCTGTCAGTGCTGTATGTCAGTGATGCAGGGGCTGTGCTGTTGTCAGTGCCTGTATGTCAGTGATACAGAGACTGTGCTGCTGTCAGTGCTGTATGTCAGTGATGCAGAGATTGTGCTGCTGTCAGTGCTGTATGTCAGTGATGCAGAGGTTGTTCTGCTGTCAGTGCTGTATATCAGTGATGCAGAGGCTGTGCTGTTGTCCGTGATGCAGAGTCTAGGCTGCTGTCAGTACTGTATGTCAGTGATGCAGAGCTGGGATGCTGTCAGTGCTGCTGTCAGTGATACAGAGTCTGTGATGCAGTTAGTGTTGTATGTCAGTGATGCAGAGGTTGTTCAGTTGTCAGTGCTGTATGTCAGTAATAGAGGCTGTGCTGCTGTCAGTTCTGTATGTCAGTGATGGAGACTGTGCTGCTACAAGTGCTGTATGTCAGTGACCATGATGTTTTGCTGTTATGTCTGTATGTCTGATTTCCTGGCTCCCCCCAGCACCTGTTCACCTGTGAGATGGACGGGCAGGAGGTGCGGTCTCTGGATGACTGCATCGCCAGGCTCAAGGTGCTAGACTCAAAGGGACGAGTGTGGGGGCAGGAGATGATCCTGGAGGTGCGGGGGGGCAACCTGCAGCTGACCGACATCGAGACGAAGGTGGGCACGTGCTCAGGGGGTCAGGGGGTCATGGGTCATGGCCTCAGGGGTCATGGCCTCATTCTGGGAGAGAGGCAGATCTGCTACAGTTTCACTCTGGGGAATCCTGCGGTCTGATTGGTTATGTTCATAGGGTTGTTTTGAGACAGTTATGGGATAGTGGCAGTTATGTGTACAGGACAAGTGAACATGATGTCTTTGGATATAAGTAGGCTTCCTGACTGGGCTGAAAATGTAGACAAGAGCCTCTTTTTGAACTATAAACACATTTTTAGAACAAGCAATGGCTACGCAATGTTGTGGTTTTGACTTGTGAGTGTCAATCTTTTTCTTTTCCCCTAAGAATTTCCCATATATTTCAGCACAGACTCAAGTATCATTAATTTGTATCAAACTAAAAGTAAACTAGCCATCTGAGCAAGTAGAGCTGGTTAGTTACGGTTTGACACTAATGCATGGATTTGCCACAATCTGTAATGTTTAATTGAATTTACTTACCTGCACCTCTCTCTTGCTATCTCTCATTCGTTTTCTTTCTTTCTTTTATCACTTTCTGTATCTTCATTCCTTCCTCCTATCTCTCTGCTCCGCTCCACCCTTTCTCCCTTCGCCTCATTTGCTCCCTTCATTCCTCCATCCTCCCTCGTTTTTCCCTCCTACGCCCCCCCCACCTGCTCCCCCATATTTCTGGGGTACAGGGAGAACTGGAGTCCCTGGCTCTGGGCAACATCACACAGATCAAGGCCATCCTGGACAGCTGTGCGTACAACTCCCTCCTGACGATCACCGTGAAGCAGTGGAGAGGGCCGGAGAGCAAAGTCTACATGTTCCAGTGTGAGGAAGTCGGGGTGAGGAAGCTTTTAACTGACTCAAAGTCCATCTGAGCGCCGCCGTCAGCCTCGTCAGCACTAAAGAGCGACCTTTCACCCTGATTCCCTCTCAAGGAAGACTCGGGAATCAGTGGCAGAAATGATTCATGGGTGAACCCATAGGCAGAGCTCTTAGAAATTTATGGGCGTGATCAGACCTGGATTAAATATGCATATGAAATGCTTTTCTCTCTTTAGATAATAAAGAGATGAAATAGGGTAGTTATCAATTTTTTTTTTTAATTGTGGCTATTTATTTACTATTAAAAACCCACAATCAAATGAAAAATGTCCCATTTATTTACAGGACTTTTTCCTGTAAATTGTTTTTATCCGGAACGCACTGTGAATACTTGGAAGTTCTAATAATAACGAATACAATTTCAAGAGGAGCATACACAATATTAAAATACATTTTTGCAGCCATCATCTTGAAGAATGGCCGGGCTTGTTGAACTTGTGATGGACTTCAGCGTTCTGTGTAATTCACAGGCAGAGAACATCAAAAACGACCTGGAGAAAGCAGCGCAGTATCCAAGAGAAGATGTGGGTGATCCTTACTGGAAAGACCATAACATCAGGTAGGGTCCCCATAGGGGAAACCAGCACAACATCAGGTAGAGTCCCCATAGGGGAAACCAGCACAACATCAGGTAGGGTCCTCATAGGGGAAACCAGCACAACATCAGGTAGAGTCCTCATAGGGGAAACCAGCACAACATCAGGTAGGGTCCTCATAGGGGAAACCAGCACAACATCAGGTAGGGTCCTCATAGGGGAAACCAGCACAACATCAGGTAGGGTCCTCATAGGGGAAACCAGCACAACATCAGGTAGGGTCCCCATAGGGAAAACCAGCACAACATCAGGTAGGGGCCCCATAGAAGAAACCAGAACATCATCAGGTAGAGTTCAATACAGGAGACCAGTATATAATGCAGAGTTTTACATAGACCAGTAGAACACCAGGTACAGGCTCATAAAGAACATACCTGTAATACTTCCTAGACTGTAGTGAAATGAAAAAACAATAAGACTCCCTCACACGGGAGACAGGTACATCTTACACCTGTACCATCATATACCATATTTTTTCCTAAAAAAATAATTTCCACAAAAAGCACTGAAAAAGTACTCTCGGAGGACATACAAAAAGAAAGTTTTTTTATTATTGTTACTATTATTAAATATGCAGTTATTCTGAAGTATTCCCTTAAAATATGCTGGTTTTGTCCGAAAAAATAATTAAACATCAATGCAAATTAAGTGTGCCTTTTGAATAAAATACAGATTGTGATAGACTGTGATCCTACATACTCATAAATAGAAGGATCCTTATATTGCACGGAGGAGATTGCAATAATCAAACAGAGCTGGAGACTGAGCATGTCACATACGGACTTTCTATTGGGTAATCAAACTGCAGCTGATCTTGTGACTCAGATGGGTGTGGGTTGAAACCACAGCCAAAAATGCTCACTCCCAAGTGATCATAGCAACCTTTGATTACCACTAAGGTCAACATATGAAAATGCAAGTGGCTGATTAGGCAATAAATTTTGTCTGTGTTACGCCAAAGTCACATGACATTTTTCCATCTAAGTCTACTTTGGCAATCTAGTTGAACTATTAATGCCGCAATATGATGAATTGTGGCCGGCAGTGTAGAATAATGGGTAAGGAGCTGGTCTTGAAACCTAAAGCTCATCCTGGGTAGGACACTGCCATTGTACCCTCGAGCAAGGTACTTAACCTGCATTGCTTCAGTATATATCCAGCTGTATAAATGGATGTATTTATTTTTAGTTCTGCATTAGTTCCGTTTAGCTCCAATTGCCCACATGCTCTAAAAATCATTCCCAGTATTTCTACCCCACAGAGACAATCTGGAAAACATCATCGGTCAGCATGTTCCCGGAGGTTTCCAGAAACCCAGGCCTCCTGACATGCAGCCTGACCAATTTGGACCCCCTCCCAATTACCCCCCGCCACAGTGGAACAACCCAGAATATGGTGGGTCAGTGGACGTGACTCCAGGACAATCAAGAAAGAGTGGAGAAGAGTCCAGCCTAGTCGAGTCCCTGTTCATATTAAACATGTTACAAATGGCTCTTAAAGTACTGGTTCTATCTAATGGAATTGTCCATAAGGCCTTATCTAGTAGAAGTGTCTAGTGGAATTTGTGCATTTGTTCCTGGAATAGAAAATGGGACACCTGCAATGACCACAAGTGGTAGTATGTTCAGGCTTTTGGACTTGTTTGTTGTGTTGGTTTGAACCCCAGGTGAGATGATAATGGGTGAAAATATCACAGAAAGTACACTTAGTGGAACTAAACATGTTAACAGAGAGTTGCTGTTGTATCTTAAAAACCATAACTGCTTCAGTAAAATATGTTTATAGAAAATGCCTAAAAATGTAGACCAGTGGTGGCCAACCCTGTTCCTGGAGATCTATCATCCTGTAGGTTTTTTTTTGCCATACCTGACTCTACTAATTAACAGCTCAACAAGGTGTTGAATGAGGTGTGCTTTGTTAGGGTTGTAGTGAAAACCTACAGGACGGTAGATCTCCAGGAACAGGGTTGGTTGCAGCTGATGCAGGCTAATGGATAGGCCATCTCGTGGATGTGGATTTATGATAATCATTGAAGGACATCTAATTTGTCTCTCTGTGTGTACCCTAGATCAGCGGGGTAGCCCCCCTCCCCTGTACATCCCCAGAGAGGAGCCAAGCTACCTCGCAGTGATGCCCTCGTCCTGGCAAGATGACCCCCCCAGGCAGGAAGGCCCCCCTAAACCCCAGTACACCAACACCCAGAGGAACGTGGTCAGTGTCTTGGCCAGAGCAGGCCAAAGTTCCTTACACCCCGCCCACTAAAATGCACTAAACCCTCAAGCCCCACCCAAAGAACACCTCATCCCAACACACTGTCAGCAACACACCCTCAAACCCCACCCCAAGAACACCTCACCCCCACACACTGTCAGCAACACACCCTCAAACCCCACCCCAAGAACACCTCACCCCCACACACTGCCAGCAACACACCCTCAAACCTCACCCCAAGAACACCTCACTACAACTCTGGAGGATGAGGCTCCTGGTTTCTTTGTATGTTTATGGTACAGAGAATCAGAGTGTAATGTAATCAGGGCACCAGCCCAACACAAGGAGAAAACTGACATTGCATAAGGAGGACAGAACTTCCCCAACCTTGCACATCCTTCTGCAATAGGTCATATGGTCACATTGATCATCATCTTAATCATCCGTCATCATAACATGCAACACGGAAGGTCTGGGATGGGTGCCTTAACTATAATCAACAATGTTTAACTCACTGAGATGAAAGAGTTAAAGAGAGAAAGTGCAAGGACTACAGATTTCATTTCTCACAAAGCAATTACAACTGCAGAAATTTGGTTAAATGCTTTAATAAAATGGCTATTTCTATACTCATGTGCTCAATACACATGACTGTACCAGCTATTTACACTCTCTCTGGCGTGCAACCCCGCAGGAGATCCTGAACCACATTCTGAGCGACACAGAGCTCTTTGTGGAGAAAGTCACAGCAGCAATGCCCAAAGAAAATTCAAAGAAGAAGAGCAAAAAGAAAAACAAGGACCAAGGTCGTATTTTAGAGGTTCTAATAGTTTTTTTAAAACACGGAACACCAGAGCAGTCTGGTGTGTTAATTGGCAAGAAAAAGGCTGTGTTCTTGCCTCTCACTAATTAATTATTTGATTATCTGCTGGCTAATTGCCTGTAAGTATACCATGTGGCCAACCTTGGTTGCAATGCATAAGCCTAAATATTGTCTTTCACTTTTTGTTCTGGTTTTTACAGTATTTTTTTAATTATTTTTTTTATACATGTATACTTCTACCAATTACAGTTAAAGCTTGGATGTATAATCTAAATGTGAATTATCTATATACCTATCTAATTTCATATATATGAAAATAATATATATAAATAATTCACATAGCTCGAATATATATATATATATATATATATATATGTGTGTGTGTATATATGAAATTAGATAGGTATATAGATAATTTACATTTAGATTAATATGATGAGCAGCCACTCATTTCACATGCTTCGGCACAAGCTTGTCTGTGAAGAACTTTACCATGCAAGCATGATTGGGCATTCCAAATTTTGGAGGAAAAGTGGTTAAAATGTGAAAAAGAGTAAAGTGTGAAAACTAATTTAGTGCATCGCCTTCCTCTTTACAGGTAATGCAAGTATGCCGCCTCCAGAAGAATTTGTCGATTGCCTGAAGAAGATTAAGTATGGATTCAATCTTCTGGTATGTTCCACTGCCATCATGGAGCTCTGGCATAGGTTCATGGGGACAGCAGTCGTTACACTGTCATGCATCCAACCCCCCTAATGCTGTCAAAACCACTCCTTCCATCTAACAAAGATGATCTCTGCCAGCTTGTTGGGTGTTCTCATAATCCCAATCCCAATCCCAAACCCAATTCCAATCCCAAATGAGAAGTTGAGGGTGGTGACTCTTTAGAACCTGTCCTTTTTTTAGCATATTACATTAGCCATTTTCAAACATGCGTGCAAAGTGGTCCTAAAAAAGGTTAAACAACGCAGAACAGCGTTTCCCAACATGCACCCCCCTCCCTGTGCGTAGCATCACTCACTGCCCTGTCTCGCTTGAAAATATAGGCCTAAAATTTATCCATTTAGGTGCATGTATATCAGTCCAATGTCAGACATAAAGCAGACAGACGGCAGTTATGTTACTGTTAGTGGTTTTCCAGAACATTCCCTGTGTAGAGAATATGCACAGTGGCCTCTGTGACTCAGGATTCTCACTAATCTTCCTCCCTTGCTCCTGCCAGGCCAAACTGAACGGTATCCTCAACAACCCCAGTGCCCCAGACTTTGTACATATCCTCTTCTCCGTCCTGGAATTTGTAAGTTTGCGGCCATTTTGCAAGGCCTGTACGACCAATCACATCCGCTCTACTGCACTGTATTTTGTGTCATCCTTAAATTTTCCACAATTTCCTCATAAAATGAAATGAGTTACACTCGGAGTCCTGATAGCATCGTAAACACGATTCAGATATCGGAGCGAGCCTACTGTACATCAAAAAAACGTAGCGAATCTTTGCAAGAAGGTGTGTTCTGAAAGAAACAAAGACAGAGAATAGGTTTCCAGACATCAAGCACAGCACACGTCGTTCTAAATGCACAGATCGGTAGCTGAATGGTTAAACAACGCCAAGGGTAGCTCTCCTTAAGCTCTGTACACAAGGCCTGCATTCAAAGATGAAGTGGACGTGGTGTTCCACAACACAATAGGCCCTTTCAAAAATGAAGTAAAAGCAAGAACACACCGCGATCCACCGTAACAAAACAGACAAAGCACAAGCAACAGACACAGGCACACACGGGCAGGCAGACACACACGATGACCAAGAGGTTAATGTGAAATACTGTCTTGGGAAGGAAATAACGACCCATTATGGACGTTTCACTCACCAAGCTTTCCGTTCAGTTCGCATAGCTCAGTCCATGCTATAGACTGATGTTGTCCATGTGTTCATGCTTGCATGCATTGTTTTTGTGTCTGTCCCAAGCTTGTACCCGTGTTGTCTTTCTGTGAAAAGGGCGTGTCTCTTTCCCCCGGTACGTTTCGGTGTCCTTTGATGTGAAATGTGAAGCTGCACGTTCTCGCCCCTCCAGCTGGTGTCGCAGTGCCCCCGGGACGTCCCCCCCTCGGTCGTCGTGCCCCTGCTGGTGGAGCAGTCCCTGCAGTTCCTCAGCAAGGAGGTCACCCCGGAGGAGGACAAGCTCTGGATCTCCCTGGGAGACACGTGGAACATCCCCAGGTAGGACGTCCCGCCCCAAACCTCCCTCCTGGGATTGCTTTGTGAAAAGAAAGGATTAAGGTCTTTCTTTAACTCTGCTGTCACTGTCTGGCTTTCACTCATGGGAGTTTTTGGAAAGGTGCAGTAGGCTCAGGTAGTCGCGATAGTCCATGTACATCATACATGTGTGTTCCAGACTGCACTTGCATCCCAAGTTTCAGTTTTCCGGGGAATGTGGCCAATATTTGTTTTCCAAAAACAAAATGCAGTGATGCATGCTATAATGGTGGCCTTATTCAATATTGAGGTGGGCTGTGGAGCAGGGTGGTTGTATGTTTATGAACTTGATACAATTTAACACTGGTTCTTTGCCAAATAAATTACATTTGTGACACATGGTAGAAATACTGATTTTGTGTAATTATTCACAAGAGTACTGTGGGCAGGATGGAGTAACCCATTTCACCCATTTTTGGCTGACATACAGGACTGTTTGTGGCCTTACCCATTGCATGTAATGGAAAGGCTCACTATGCCTGCGTTTTTTCCAGATCAAAATGGCCGAATGGAGACCAGCTCCCGGCCTACATCCCAACCTTCTCCGACGGCTGGCAGCCTCCGCCCCCGAGGATGGCCCCGCCCGAAACCCGGCAGGCTCCTGGGAGGAGCAGCCAGCGCCCCGCCTCGGAGAGACCGGCCCAGAACGCACCTGAGCAGGTAAACATTTGGAGACCCGTGGCCTCAGCTTCACCACACGGGCACGCCCAAACCTGAAATACAGGGACATTCATACAGGATGTGTTGTGTTAAAGGGAACTCCGCCTGTTAAGACTTGTAGGGCTTAATGCGTTCTAAATCCCCTCAATTATGGAAATATGTTGTAAAAACCACACAAAATTTCAGTTATTTACAAAAACCGAAGCCTTTAATAGAAAATTTGACCAATGGAGATGGAAGGTAACTCAGTTGTTTTGTCCAGCAGTTGCGGTTATTAATAGTGAAAAATATTAATACAATGGCACAGAATTTGTGTGTGATGTGATACACGGGATAGCTGTGATTAGGATGGAATTAGAATGGCTAAACACCTTAGTGTTTCAGCACGTATTGTCATTAGGGATTATGCACATGAAGGAGGTGCTATCATCGGCTTAAGCTCATACGTCGTGGATAAGTGATAACGTTACGTTTAAATTAACGGGGATGACGTACCCGTTTCAGTTACGCTAAAAACGAGTTTGATCCATATGGTCGAGTGACTTTGAATGGCTGCTGCTAGAAAGCGGAACTCTTTACAGCAGGGAACTTCTCCACCTCTGTTGGCATAGACGAGCAGTTGCCACACAGACACCATCTCTTATGCCCTGCTCTCGTCTCCTCTGGCCTCCGATATTCATTGTTTTGATTTATTTGATGAGGGCTGTCCTCGGTGCTTTCCTGCTGAGTAATGTCCCGCTCTGGCTTGAATTGAAAAGGCTGAACAGAAGGCATTTTCAATGCGGCTCAATGGACAAGAGCAATGGCCCGGGAGTCGTCACTACCCAGAGTGCATTGCGGCGGTAACAACTATGGCGACCTACGAGTCGAAAGATAAAAATAAAAAGAAATTTAAATAACAAAAATCTTTCATGTGTTTTTTATGACATATTTATATAATTGAAGGCATTTACTCCATATTAAGGCCTACAAGTCTTAACGTGCGTTCCCATTAGAGCTTGTGTTTCAGGTATAAAAGGTGAAACACAAATAGGATTCTACAAACTTAAATCTGACAGTGGAATCACATTAGTTAGGAGCTGGGCCTTCCACTTTAATATATGGTCCTTACATCAGTCATTTCTGCTGTTAACCATTTGTATTGAAATGTACGCAGTTTTTGCTTACAAAATGCTTCTTAAATAAAATATACCACCAACCGTATGGGAAAATATTACATTTTTATTATTTTTTAAAATGTATCTGTCTTCTTCATTGATTATAATACACTCTAATTCTGTCGAGAAGAAAAACTTGAGGTCAAATTTGCAAAAGGGTTAAACAGATGCCAAAGTTTTTTGCATATACAAACCAATATCTTGATCAGTGAAATCATCGGAAATACTGGTTTGTCTGAAGTAAAAATATTTAGTAGCTCAAATTTTAGTTGCTACACACTAAAACGTTCAGTTAAATTGGCCTTTTGTAGGTGGAAGGATGGAATCTTTAGGTGTTATCATTTTGAGCTGAATCTATTCATTTGACCTTTTCTTTATAGAATTTCAGTCCGTGGAGTTCTCCCCCAGCACGGTAAGAGAATATGACACTGAGAACATTGCTTCCCAACTGAGCGGCATGAATGGGCTCAGAGTCAGACTGGATCCTAAAGCAGCTAATTCAGCGTAGCATAACTCCGGTCCTGGAGGGCCGGTCTGCATGCTGGGTTTTGTTCCATCCAGTTAAATTAGTTTTAGTTTCCTGACAACTATGAACTACACCGGTTCGCTCCTGTACTTGACCGCTGTACAATCGTTAGGATACACGCAGTCTGCGGCTGTAGCTGGTGCTTATACAAACGTCAGATCAGGATATGATTGAGCCAGTTAAATAATTTAGAGCAGAAGTTGGCACAGAATCCCAACACTGGCCCTTGTTGCGCACCCCTAAGTTAATTATACACAAGGTTTACAGCAAGGGTGGGCCTGTATGACTATATTCGTTTCTGGATTGCATGCCAGCTTCTGGCCTTTAATGATTTAATTACCCCCGTCATTTGTTCCTTCACATTTTGGCCAAGTTTTTTTGATACGCTTTGTCAATAACAGCTGAAGACTTTTGTCCCTGTATGACACACTTCACTCTGGTCTAATCTACAGTTCAATTAGACCAGAGTGAATCTAGATTTTGAAAATGTTCCTAAGAAAAACCAATATGGGATTCATGACACGTGCAGACCTTTCTTTTTGTTGCATATCCCAGGTGCATGAGATGATGAATGCTGACTGTTTGTAAATTTTATGCACAATCCTGTTCATGTGATTAGCAAAAGGAAACAGCCAAGTACAAATAACAAATACAAATAAATTTAAAAAAGGATGAATGCTGAAACGTCCTGGAAAGTTCTTACACACAGCTTACGAACAAATGTGATCGTACACACATTTCGTGAATGAGGCCCAATGTGTGGACAATATATTTCATAATACTATTAGTACACTCATGGCTTAGTAGTTTTTATATACCTGTACATTTAGTATTTCATCATCAAGCTCCATGGAGCCATGGACCCTGTATAGACTTGAGTAGTGTCATCTTTGTTTCTTTATGAATGAACTGAGGGTGTGTGCGTGTGTGCCTGTGTGCGCACGTGCGTTTGTGTGCGCGTGTGTGTGTGTCTGCGCTTGGGTTGGGTTTTTGTGTTGCAGCTCCAGTCAGATGCTGCAGATGCGTGTAATTTATGACTTCATGGCGAGGAACCACCAGGAGCTGAGTGTCATGAAGGGGGATGTAGTGCAGGTGAGCAGCGATGCAGCCAGACAAGATCCTCACTGAATCCAACAGAGCCATGATTACAGTTCATACGATCAGGAGAGATTCACTGAATCCAACAGACCCATGATTACAGTGCACATGAGCAGGAGAGTCTCACTGAATCCAACAGACCCAGGATTACAGTTTACATGAGCAGAAGAGTCTCCCTGAATCCAACAGAGCCATGATTACAGTGCACATGAGCAGGAGAGATTCACTGAATCCAACACAGCCATGATTACAGTGGTGATATGTGGGATGAAAATGTGTGTGTTGCAGGTCCTGGATCAGTCGAGGCAGTGGTGGAAGGTCCAAAACCGCCGGGGCGAGAAGGGGCACGTGCCCCAGAACGTGCTGGAGCCCCTGGATGGGGGAGGGGCCCCAGGGGGACCCCAGGTGAGGCTCGGCACAGATGGGACTACAGGGGGCCCGAAGACCCCAACCATGCTAACATCAGATCCAACACTTTGCGTGTACATGAGGGTTACAGCACAGTGTGTGATCGAACCCTGGAGTGCACCAACCTGGTGCCATGTTATGCATGCAACCTCTAGCAGTCCGGGATGCATAAGCTCAGCCCTTGTTTATAAGATGCTGAATTCATACAGAGATCTGAGATGTTGTTTAGAAATAGTGACTGATCCTGTGAGGATCTTGGCTGGCTGAGGTCCATCTTGGAATAATAACAATGATAATAATAATAATAGTAATGCTAACAATAATAATAATCGCAACAGCATTAACAATAGATTATGTAGTGATTTTTTTTTACTTAGCCTATGCTTACTGTGTGAAATAGACTTGATGCTCGTGGTTATGCATAACTGATACTTCATGAAAAGTGTATCTTATTCTGTTTTGTAGTTGTTCCGATGATCTTCGGTATGTACTTATTGTATGTCGCTTTGGATAAAAGCACCTGCAAAATAAATGCAATGTGACTTTCTTATGATTTCAAAAGTCCTTTGCAATTCAGGGAGAAAATTCACCTTAACCGCCACCAGTGAGTAGCTTGTGCTCACCGCCCCCTTAAAGAGGCGTAAAGAAGAGTGCAGTGTGCAGGGGTGTTGCCTTGTCCTGTGGTGGCCCACCACTCACCCCTCCGTCTCTCCCGCAGGGCCGGAACTCCCCCCCGCTGCTCAACAAAATGTCCCGACCCGAGGAGGTCACGGCCTGGCTGGAGTACAAGGGCTTCTCCAAAATGTAAGGCGCGGGGCCAGAGATCTGTGTCCGTTTCCCCTCAGTAGCACTTCTGTGTCTTCCTGATTTTCTGTCTATCCTCCTTTTCTCTTTCATGATTTTAACTCCATTTCATACGTCTCTCTTTATTGTTAACAACGTGTAGTTCGTTTTTTTTTTTTTTTTTACAAAGCTGTGTTACTTTCCCAGGTATTGAGTTTCCACTTTTTAGAAAACGGTGCAGTTTCAAGACCCCATAACCTTTCTACAGATTTCCCCCAGGGTTCAGTTTTTGGCCCTCTCCTTTTCTCTACATACAGAATCTCCTCCCATGGCTCGTACTGTAGTAGTCTCGAGCTGGATGGCAAACCATCACCTAAAGCTACGCCAAGCATCAACTTGGCTAAAAGAGATTCTATACTTCCCAGCCAAATCTAGGCATGGGCAATATAAGCGGTTTGGGTGGGGCGGGGGGGGGGGGGGGGGGGGGGCGAAGGAAGGGAAAAGAAATTGGGGAAATGGAACACCTTGAATTCATGACTGGTAAATGGGCTGCATTTATATAGCGCTTTTATCCAATTGATGCCTCTCATTCACCCATTCACACACACACACTCACACACCAACGATGAAAGGCTGCCATGCAAGGTACCAATCAGCTCGTTGGGAGCAATTAGGGGTTAGGTGTCTTGCTCAGGGACACACTTCGACACGCCCAGGGCGGGGGATCAAACCGGCAACCCTCCAACTGCCTAAACCTGTACACTTACGCAAGTCCCTCTGGATGAGAAGGGCTCCCTGATGCCTGACTGTGTCTGTAAACTGCCCCTCTCTCTGCAGGACGGTCCGGACCATCGGTGCGCTGAACGGAGCGCTGCTCCTGGGCATGTCGCGGGACGAGCTACGGGCCGTGTGTCCCGAGGAGGGGGGCAGGGTGTTCTTCCAGCTGCAGGCCGTCAAATCCGCCCTGGCGGTGAGTCCTCAACATGCCCCAGCACAGACCCCACACATACCCCAGCACCTACCCCAGCACCTACCCCAGCACCTACTCCAGCACATACCCCAGCACAGACCCCAGCACAGACCCCAGAACATACCCCAGAACATACCCCAGCACAGACCCCAGCACATACCCCAGCACCTACCCCAGCACACACCCCAGCACATACCCCAGCACCTACCCCAGCACCTACCCCAGAACATACCCCAGCACACACCCCAGCACACACCCCAGAACATACCCCAGCACAGACCCCAGAACATACCCCAGCACAGACCCCAGCACACACCCCAGCACCTACCCCAGCACATACCCCAGCACAAACCCCAGCACATACCCCAGCACAGACCCCAGAACATACCCCAGAACATACCCAAGCACCTACCCCAGCACCTACCCCAGAACATACCCCAGCACATACCCCAGCACACACCCCAGCACATACCCCAGAACATACCCCAGCACATACCCCAGAACATAACCCAGCACATACCCCATCACATACCCCAGAACATAACCCAGCACATACCCCAGCACATACCCCAGCACCTACCCCAGCACACATCACTAACGCACAAATAACTACTGAACTAATTATAAACACGTCAACGACTGCTCAACCAATCCCTAACACACTAACCACTGACTCTCCAATAACTGACACGGCAATATCCACCCATCTTTATTCCTGGCAGCGATTGGTGTGCACAACACCTCCACAGCACGCCAATCAACATCACTGCTTAGCCAATCACTGAGAGCACATCAATCGCCGTTCCGCCAATACGTATCAATACCTTTCCTCTGCAGCTGGCCAGCGAGAGTGGACACAACCAGTACAATGGGCGTTAGGTACGATCTGCGTGAGAGAGAGAGCGAGCAGCGGGGACAGGAGGCCGCGTCTCCACAAGAGCAGACGACCGGGTGCAAAAGTGACCAAATGAAGGAAGAGAATGCTCCACATAACCCAACTGCACACTCCTCACCAATCACAGACCATCCCTGCTGCATGTACACAAGCAAACTGCACACTCCTCACCAATCACAGACCATCCCTGCTGCATGTCATAGCTTACCCATGCACAACCGTGTAATTACCTGTATCTTATTTATGTAGACAGATCATTATTAACCATAAACTAAGTTAAAGAAGCTGAATAATGCTGTGGAAAATATGTTGAGTTTGAAGAGCTAAGAAGATAAATCTGTCAAGATAAATCATCCTCTTCACTGCCATCTTCACTATAGCCCAAATGTGATCAGTACGCTTGTAGATTAACAAATTCATTTTCAGGTCTTGAAAGTGGAATAAATTTGCTTTTACTATTAAATATAACTGATTATTTCCAGAAGAGCACTTTCTTTCTCTGATTCCAACTTTTCAATGGTATTTGCTATACACCATTGGTAATGGGACAATAATGTCACCAATTAAATTTATGCAATTTGGTACTGGCACGCAGTCAGCAACACTTTTAAACTTAGAAGACTTAAAAACGGCACAGGTTGAATGTTGCGTGTTACCAGGGGAGAGTTTTCATGAAGGAGGATTAAGGAGTTCAGCTATTTTTCATGAATATTTTAAATTATTTGAGCTATTGACCAGACTTCATCCAATTGAAAATATTTAGAAATGTATCCAACTAGGTTATTCATCCCACTTCCAGAAATTACCTCCAGGTCTGCCTAAAGTCTAATTTATGTGCAGATCTGAACTGTTAAAGTCCTTTCCAGCCAAGGACGTCAAATGTTCTCATTCAAAGAGGACTAAAATGCACATTCTTCAGTTGTAAATAATCACACATAGATATTTTAATTCAACAATCATTTTGTTATTGCCTGATATTATGGAAAAAAAGTACTGGGTATTGACAGAACCATTTACTTACCATTAATAATGCTGTCATCTAAGCAAAATACAGCCTGTAAACTTTTTTGATGGACAGATTTACTGTATTCTAAAATTATCAATGAAGATTTATTCAGCTAATGGTGGTAACATAAAAATGACCAATCAGAGAACATGCATCCTAGTTCAGGGGAAATGACCAATCAGAGAACATGCATCCTAGTTCAGGGGAAATGACCAATCAGAGAACATGCATCCTAGTTCAGGGGAAATGACCAATCATAGAACAAGCACTTCAGTCCAGTGTGCTTGTTTTAGAACCACAAAACCCTATTTAACAGGCTTCTGCAGTCCTAGAAATGAGCTCTATGGCTGCTTTACCATATTCACAAATTAGTAATATTAGGACAGACATTTGCATACCAAACATACAAAGAAACATCTTTTTTAACATCTTGCAAAACCACAATTTGAAGTGCAATCTCAAAATGCAAGCAAAAATGAATTAAGCATTTTGAGATTGCACTTGTGGTTTTGCAAAATGTTAAAAAAGTCAGTAATGGTTTGGCTGAAAAGCATTGAAAGGCCAGCCAGCATGGTCCCACAAACACCGTTGAGACAGGTGTGATAACCCGCTTCCTGTTTTGCTTTGACAAGTTGTACTTTTTTTATGTTGCAATTTCCTGTTTAACCCAATATTACTGCCTGGCAGTTATATAAGATGCAAACATTACATGCCAAGCATAAGACAGCTTTGTGAGCCTTTTATCAATCAATCAATCAATCAATCAATCAATCAATCAATCAAACTTTATTTATATAGCATAAGTCATACATCAAATGCAACTCCAAGTGCTGAACATAAAAAGTGGAAAAAAGAGTAAGTTAAAAGGACATGAGTTTAAATAAAAAACATGAAAATGAATAAATAAAATATAGTATAATAAAACTAATTTAAAAAAATATATCAAATAAATAAATAAATAAAAATAAGAAATAACAGCAAAAGTGCAAGTCAAAATCAACACACACTAAATAAAAGCCAGGCTAAAAAGGTGTATTTTAAGTTTTCTTTTAAAGATATCCACACTCTCTGCCACCCTGAGGTCCTCCGGCAAGCCGTTCCACAGGCTGGGGGCATAGTGGCTAAAAGCGGCCTCGCCATGGGTCTTAGACCGGACCCTTGGAACAACCAAGAGACAACTACCAGAGGACCTGAGGGATCTAGTGGGTACATATCTTAAAACCATGTCAGACATGTAGTCGGGAGCGAGACCATTTAGTGATTTGTAGACCAATAAAAGAATCTTAAAATCAATTCTAAAACTAACAGGTAGCCAGTTCAGCGATTTTAAAACAGGTGTAATGTGTGCTCTCCTTCTGGTCCTGGTCAACACACGAGCAGCTGAATTTGGTATAAGTTGGAGTTGATCTATGGCTTTTTTCAGTAGACCAGAAAGGAGAGCATTACGATAGTCCAGCCTACTAGTGATAAAATGATGACACCTAGGTTTTTAGCCTGGTGTCTGGGACTGAGTGCCAGTGACTTCAATTTAGAGGTCGGTTTCTCTCTGTGCCTCTGCTCCAATGACGAGTACCTCTGTTTTGTCCTGGTTGAGCTGAAGGAAGTTCTGAGCCATCCAAGCATTAATGTCTAAAATACACTTATGGAGGGCATCAATCGGGCTTGTGTCATTAGGAGACACCGCAATATAGAGTTGAGTGTCATCAGTGGAACTGTGAAAATTGATGCCATGTCTCCTGATGATACTGCCAAGGGGCAGCATATACAGACAGAAAAGGACTGGACCTAGGAACAAGCCTTGTGGTATGCCGCAGTTGATGTCATGATTCTTAGAGGAGTGTTCGTCAAGGGCAACAAAAAATTCTACCTGTGAGGTAAGATGTAAACCAGTTAAGAACAGTGCCAGAGAGGCCAACACATTTATGAAGTCTGTCTAAGAGAATATTGTGGTCGACCATATCAAAAGCTGCACTCAGGTCAAGGAGAACAAGGACTGAGAGTTTTTTTGTGTCCAAGTTGATTCTAAGGTCGTTCACAACCTTTACCAAGGCTGTTTCTTTTTGCTTAAAAAAGGAAGACTAGAAATTTGTCTAAAATTGCTGAGGACTGATGAGTCAAGGTTGTTTTTCTTCAGGAGGGGTTTCACCACAGCAGTCTTAAGTGTGGTTGGAAAAACACCTTTCTGTAAAGAATAGTTCATGATAGCAGGATCAAGAGGGCAAGTGGAGGGCTTAAGATGTGATACTACCTTCATAAGCATTTCAGCGTCAACCAAGGCAAAAGACTCCAGGGTTACCTCACATAGTGAGGTAGGGGATTCTAAGGCATCACTCCTTAGCTGAGCAATACCAGACGTGATGGTGGATATCTTACCCCTGAAGTATGCTGAAAACCCTTCACATCTGGATGTGGAAAAAAGATCACTGGAGTCTGAGGGGACAGGGTTAATCAGACGGTCAATTGTTGAGAAGAGGATTTTTGGATTGTTCTGATTATCACTGATCATTTTGGAGAAATGAGCTTGTCTAGCATTTCTGATTGCCTTATTGTACACGCCAAGATGCTCATGGAAAATGTCATGGTGGACATGTAATTTAGACTTTCTCCATTTTCGTTCTGCTACAATTTAGTACTTTCGTAATTTTTTCAGTGGGCTCTCTGTTTGGGGTTGTCCTTTTTTTGTTTGACAGGGGCAACAGTGTCAATAGTTGTCCTAAGTTTGGTAATTAGGTGATTTACCAGAACATCACATGAGGAGGGTAGAATCACTGCTGGTATACTTTCTAAACGGGTCATGAAATTTGCAGCAACCTCAGGGGTGAGAACACCGTTTAACAAGGCGTTCTGTATTTTTCTGTGCTGACTCAGCTGCCAAAAACAGCACTCACCACAACTTCTGGCCTTTGTTTTGTGAAAAGAACACAGATGCAAAAATGTCAAACACATGTTTTTATTAACCAAAAATGAACTTTTTACTAAAAACCCATTTTGCCTCACTTTAGTCATAAAACAAAATTAATTTAAAAAAGTAACAAATTAAGTGCTTAATTGTTTGGGGATTGTTAATTCAGCCCAAAGGATCCTGTGCGACTAAACCAGGAAACAGTGAATCTCTACTTCACAGTATAGACAACTTCTGAACTGGGGCTCTTGAATGTAATACAGATTTGAAAATAAAGTGCCAGTAATGTCAATGCTCATGATATTCGGTACTTTGGGCTGATTTACCTACAACTTTCTTATTAACTACTTGTGGCTTGAATCTATTAATTTATAAGGAACTACATTACTGCCCACTAAGTCTTAGACTGATTGCCAAACTGGTTTGTAGGATTGCATAACGCATTCTACCTCACATCTGTGGCTTTCACTCTTTTTTGTTACCCCACTTTGCCATTTTGCTGTTCACGGGAGTCTTGATGAATTTATTGGACTTCATATAAGCTGCAATCTTCTCCAGGCCCTGATATTCCAACACAGTACAAAGAAAGGGTCAGTCCAAGTAAAACAGCTTGAAGCTACAATAAAATGTTTTCAGTTTTGAAGAAAGTAAATTTCATGGAATCAAACAATAACTCCAGGCATGAAAGCAGCATTTCTTAAACGTAGTCCTCAGTACCAAGTTTAAGGGGAAGGAAGAGGAGGGACTTGCCTCAAAGCGGTCCAGGAACTCTTTCAGGTTCTTGAAGTCGTCCAGGCACTTGGGCTCGAACATGCGGTGCTGGTCCAGCAGTTCGTACATGATGAAGTCCACAAAGGTGATCTGCACAAGCGCAGGTTGTGACACGTTAAAAACGAGACTCGCAAAAACTGTCACTGTCGATAGCAGGGGTCTCCAACCCTGGTCCTACAGGGCCACATGGTGTGCAGGTTTCATCATTAATTTCCCCCCATATCAAACACTAGCTTTCCTTTCGCACATATCAAACACCAGCTTTCCCCCCATATCAAACACTAGCTTTCCCCCCATATCAAACACTAGCTTTCCCCAATATCAAACACTAGCTTTCCCCCCATAACAAACACTGTCTTTCCCCCCATATCAAACACTGGCTTTCCCCCATATCAAACACTGGCTTTCCCCCACATCAAACACTAGCATTCCCCCCATAACAAACACTGGCTTTCCCCCCATATCAAACACTGGCTTTCCCCCCATATCAAACACTGGCTTTCCCCCATATCAAACACTAGCATTCCTTTCCCCCATATCAAATGCTAGCTTTCCCCCATATCAAATTCTAGCTTTCCCCCATATCAAACGCTAGCTTTCCCCCATATCAAACACCAGCTTTCCACCATATCAAACACCAGCTTTCCCCCATATCAAACACTAGCTTCCTCTCCACATCAAACACTTGCTTTCCCCCATATCAAATGCTAACATCCCCCGTATCGAACGCCAGCTTTCCCCCATATCAAGCAGTAGCTGTCCCCATATCAAACACTTGCTTTCCTCTCCCCCATATCAAACACTAGCTTTCCTCCCCCATATCGAACGCTAGCTTTCCCCATGTCAAACCCATAGTTCTGGAACCACTGTAGGAGCTCATACACACTTTAACGCTGAAATCATTCTTATGGTACCTTATTGCCTGCAAACCACTTCCTGTCTCCTAAGAAGTCGGAGAACTGTTTCAGCGTGCCAGGAAGCGTTTCCAGGTAGCCAGGCTTCATTTTGTCCTGAAACACAAAAACAGGAGAGTAGCAGATTACACATTAACTGCATGAGCAATTCTGAATGGAATGCCAATGGTACAATACCATTACATCACATTTACTGCTATATATACAATATGTTACATAAATCAACTTCCAAAGTCCCCAGACACAGTGAAATAGGCGTATCCTATGGTTTCCATTTTGTGAGAACAGAACCATTTTCAATGTGAACTTTCAGTCTCCCCTACATTTGAACATGCAGGCAAAGAGTTTAAAAATAGAGTGATATTGAGAACTGTTCATCGTTTAAATAAGAAATCATATTCAGTTGGGATTTGGAGCATGTGTTGAGCTGGTCAGGCATCTCTTTCAGCCTAAACACAAAAAATGTATAAAAGTAGCAAAGCCTCCCCCAACTCTATTGAAAGGCCACAAAACTACTGGCCAGCTGTATTGCATGTAGGCTAACAACCTGGCAGTCACAGGGCCTGAGGCCTACTGGTCACCTGTAATGCATGTGGGCTAATAACCTGGCAGCCACAGGGCCTGAGGCCTACTGGTCACCTGTAACGCATGTGGGCTAATAACCTGGCAGCCACAGGGCCTGAGGCCTACTGGTCACCTGTAATGCATGTAGGCTAATAACCTGGCAGCCACAGGGCCTGAGGCCTACTGGTCACCTGTAATGCATGTGGGCTAATAACCTGGCAGCCACAGGGCCTGAGGCCTACTGGTCACCTGTAATGCATGTAGGCTGCGCAGTGGCGCAGTGCTCTGCTGTTATCTATGTAACAGCACTCAGTCAACTGAGCTTATCCATGCCCATGTACGATATATAACAGACCTGGGTCAAATACATATTTGTTTTGGATGCAGATACTTTTCTGTGCTCTAATGATCTTGCTTTGTGCAACTGAGCTTGCCAATAGGACCAGAAGACGGGGTTTGCACTGTTATTTCATGGGTTCCAATACACCAGATAAGCTCAGTAGAGCACAGAAAATACTTTCATCCAAAACAAATATGTATTTGATCCAGGTCTGGTATATAACAAAACCTGACTCATCCCAAAAGTATAGGAAACACTTGACTTACGCAGCAATTCATTCAAATTTGATACAATTGATAAAACAGAATTTATGTGAAGTAAAAACTGTGCACATCACGTGCAACAAACTAGTTTGTGATTATTTTCTAAGCCATTTGTAAATGATAAACCTGTAGATCTACTGCCTGCTCTGGACTTACAAAGTCCCAGTAGCAGAGCGTGACGAAGCCGTTGCGGAAGTCCATGGCCTGATTCTCCATGATGTCAACCCGGACCTTCTCGTCCTCGGTCTCGCCACCTGTAGGATGAACACGGTCACTGCAGTCAGGCTGCAATGCCCTCCTCTACGCCCAACAGGAACCCACAGTGCCACAGGCCCGGCTAAACTTTTTACGCAGAAACGATCAAGAACATGTGTGTGAAAACAGGTTAAGAAAGAGGGCGGGCCAAACCCAGTTATAATGGGAGAAAATCCAGATCTGCAAACTTCTCAGGACAGTGAAAGCACAATTATTGGAACAACTCTTTTCTTACCCTATATTCTTAATGTTCATGTGCAGCTGTAATTACTATGCTGAATGCACTTCTGTTCTCTTGCAATGTAAGTCACTCTGAATAATCTCTGAACAATCAGACCTGATTGAGAGGCACACATTACTCGTGCAGAAGTGAAGGCCATAGTCTCATCACACTCTAAGCTGCGGGGCCGTGGCGAAATACTAACACAAGTTGTGCTTGCGGGCGATGTAGCGCATGATGGCGTTGCTCTGGACGATCTTCCTGTCTCCGTCTTCCAGGTAGGGAAGCTGGGGATCAGATGTGTACACAGTTACGCACTGCAGCGCATCACAATACCTCTGCTCTTAGAATGATGTCCGACTTACATTGGGAAAGTCCATTCCAAGTTTGAACTTTTCATCAAGCCAGCAGCTCTTGTCATAATTGGGAGCTGTAAGACACAAAGCATGAAGGAGTGTGGACTCCTTTTTTCAAAATGCAATTAGGGTTGGTAGTATGCTGCCGTTACCATTGGAATTAATCGCCCATTATAATATGCAATTACATTATAATCGTGTTGACCGATTGTACTGATTTATAGTACGCCTACTGATTAATTCAGTTCACGAGTAGGACAGCCCTGGCCACCTTCTCCCAGACATCATGAAAATGTTAAGTGAAATTTAAGTAGAGGGAAACTCCTACAATACAAAAGGCATTTTTAGATTTCACTCGATAAGACCACCAAAGGGCTGCCGAAGGATTCTGCCCGCAGATACAAAAGTAAATCTTGATCGCAAATGAATCCATACATTTTTTTAACCACAATGACATGAGAACTATAATCGTTCTTTTCAAAGTCGCTAAGCGAGTGAGCGGCACATCACCACCTCGTTCTATTCTGGGTGATTGTCTACCACTGGCAATTTCACTTGGAACGGAAAGTGTTTTGTACTTTTTGGTTTCGAACACTTACCTTCACCGCAAGAGTATAATTTATCTTCATACTTCGTGCCAGTGTACTCTAACAGCAGACGAATGGGCTGGGCTAGCTGTTAAAATTAATACACAATTTATGCAATCTCTGAGGGCAACAAAACTGTTTATTACAACCAAACCATTTAGAAAAACAAGTTCAGTGAAAAAAATTTCCGATTACGTGCAGAATTCAGATTTACTCATCGCTAATGCCGTTTGCTAAGTCAGTGTTTAGACACGCGATGTTATGCATTAATTTACGAAACTCTTGATATCCGAGTTTAGGCGACGCTGAATTTAATCTACGAAGTTCTTTGTTCTCGCTTACATAAGCAGCACATTACAGCTAGAACTGGTGGTGAAAAGGAGCAATTCCACGTCTGATCCATTTATGAATGGAAAAGAACGCATCATTCAAAGATGCTACCAGAATTTTCCCTAATTCTGTTTCTCGTAGTCTGCTTCTCTTTGCATTTCATTTTGCCACAGTACCAATGCAGCAGTATCCAATCTAGTAGACTACTTTACATTAAATTTAAAATATACCATGCATTAGCAAACACTACAAATTTCAATGTTTCGCAAGTCTAGGTGTGGTTTCACAGTATTGGAATTACAACAAACTACCTATCAAAATACATTTCTGCATATTCCCTATTTCACGATTTAAAAAAAAAAAAAGGAGAACATGTTTCACTGAGATAACGTGCACAGTTGGTGGAAGGTGGAGTCATTTGTGCTAAGCTCCGGCATTAACTTTGCAACCGTTTACGACCTCACCTCACCTCTTATTTACAACTCTGCAAAACTCTGATCCAAGGTCTCCACAGCTAACTAGTAGTTGCACAGAACCTTACTATAACAAGTAGCGTCAACGAGTATAAGCTAAACACCATTCATTATCTGACTAGCTACAAAACCATTCCATCAAAGCTTGCGCATAAAACAAAGACATATAAATGCATACGTTCAGTTACCCCTCTAATATCCCAGTATGCCAGTTTCATAGTCATATTGGAATTTATTCGACCTTTTCAACCTGGATAATACAAGACAACATAGCACACGCCCAGTTCAAATTGATCCGCAGCACAACTGACTGAAATGTTACAGGCTGAAGCAAGCGGTCAAAACAAGCGGCCAAAACCAGACTTCGTTTTTGAAGCTCATTTCCTGGTGTTGTAGTTCCTGGTTGCTCACTAGCGCCACTACGGATGGCTCCAGTATAGGTGTTTTCATATCCGGTTTCCATGTAAGTCTACAGTACAAATGCGATCAAAATACAAAGTCAATAATTTTTTCTCACAAGAACAAATCGTCATAATAGGTGTATTTTATTCGTCTTATGACTGTCCATGGGTCGATTTCATGATTTATTGTGTCATTTGGGCACAGTGCCAATATTTGTTCTGGACCAATGAGGTACAGCTTGCGTCACTTCCTGATTACTGCGGATCACTAAGCTACAGTAGGGGCTACAGTCCATGGTCACTGGGGTGGGCGGTGGCGCCTCTTGGCCTTGACATTGCGGCTCCGGCGACAGTCTACCTGTGTGAAGTCAGGAAATGCAGGCATCCCATTTCGTAGTGATTTCATTATGGCGTGTGCTATTTACAGATGCACTAGACGACCATAAAATAATCCTCCTCTTAAGTTTTTCGGTAGCCAAATCATTTTTACTATTTCCTTTAGCCTACTTAACCAAATAATTAGTTGGCAGAAGGCGTAATCGGCTTGCTATATTTGGTAGTCCAATAGCCTATGCTAAAACGGTTCGCAACTTCGGCTGCGAAGCCGACAAGCTAGGCATTTAAGACAGTGGTTCTCAGAATCGGTCCTGGGGGCTCCTTGCGTATATTGGCATTGGTTTTGATGATTTACAAGAAAAAAATAATAGCCTAATAATAATTAGAAATTCAATGTAGGCTACATTATTTTTGTCTTCATGCACCAGGTGGAAAACTTGCTGTACAAAGTTCGTTGTCATATTTACACACCTGCAGATCATTTATTAAAATACTTGGTAGATTTGTTAATCACTGCTGACAGTGTTCATTTTTATTCGGTAGAAAGTGATTTGCGAACGATCAGTCAGCTAGCGTCACCCAGCAAGTGAACACCACAAACGGCGATGGAGTAGCTAGTAGCAGTTACAGGCTCATTAACTGACTGTAGCGAAAACCTACGACGATACCCTGCTCGGTTAACAGCAGGTCTACCAGACAGTTATACGAAAATTAGCCTGGTCAAATCACCAGTAGCCTACACATCTCTGATTGATTGACCAGTGTAGTCAATGTTCTTCCCCTGTGGTTCATATTGCTAATGTGTGAGCTAACCACGGATAGCCTACCTAGCTCACTGGCAAGCTGATATGCTAGTTAAGCATATTCGTTTTGCTGAGAAACATAAATTGAAGATAACGGAACACAATTGTATTTTTAATGTCATACATATAACGTGATTACATGACACAGTACAGTCACGGATGGAAATTAAACTCCGTAAACATCTGATAATATATTTTAAAACAGGCAGACAGTCAGCTAGCCTCAAGTTCGTTCTGCAATCGTTCGTTCAGGTTGATGGGCTTTTCCGCACCGGGCTGTCAATCACATTGTAAAAATCACAGAGCCGCTTAACTCTATGGTTTTTGCTCCAAATCGACAACATGGCCGCGCTCGCTTCAAAACGTGTTTTAGAGACCCACGGAGAGTCAATGGGTGACGTCACAGTAGCTTTGTCCATATTTTTTTACAGTCTCTGGGCTGAAGTCGCCATAAGCGTTTCAAGCGGTATCGGCCAATCATAAATAAGATACGAGGGAGTGTGCGTCCATTGATTGCTCTCATTGGTGAACTGAAAAAATACTGCTCTTCTGTTGGTCCCGTTCTCTTACTGTGGAAGTACTGGGTTGGCCGTGTTGTATGATTTACAACTGGTGGGATCTTTTAGAAATGTAACCCTAATATGTAGGCCTATTTTTTTAAATGAAAAGATGTCAAACTGGACAGGCATATGGGCCTATATCATAACGGTTTAACTTGTAATTTAGCACACTTAAAATAACTGGGTACGCTGATTGCTGATTTTAATGTGGATTCCAGCTACTGAACTCCATGACTCCAGCAAACCCCCTTATTAAGCCTGTGTTAGGTAGCGCAATGTTACCCATTGTAAATATAAAATAACTTTGCTCAAAAATGACATCCTGTATTCCAAATGGTTTAGTCTTTATCACTGCCTTGCATCCATTTCCAACGACGTTATTTCTCCTTCCACTGATCGAAATGGTTAATTTCCTGTACAGACACGTAAAGACACGCAGCCAGTCATTCATTGCTTTAGTCTGAGCGAGTTTGTTTCTTCGCTTTCTGCAGTAAACGTAGCATTTTCAATAAGAGTTGGCCTTTTCATGTACGGTGCCGTGAAAACGCGTTTGCCCCCTTATATTTCATTTGGTCTAAAGATCTGAAACCATTCAGTGTGTCAGATGTAGGCTACAATAATAGACATAATCAGGAAGGGGGGAAATACTTTTTCACGGCACTGTAATTAGTCCACACTTACTAATATTGTGTGACAACTATTTTTCCCACCGTGGGCTATGCATGGCAAATTGTGGTCACTCACTCACTCACTCACTCACGGAGGAGCTAGTGGGACGCATGAGCAGGTGGTGCTTCATTTAGTTGGACGTATGCGCAGATGCATCTCCCAAAATCACTACTTCGAACGGCGCAACATTTTTAAGCACAGCTTTATCGCCTAATGTTACTTTAGCTAACCCTAACATGTTCGCGTTTTGCCTACTTTTACGCGTACCACCGATACAGATGTATGGACACATGGAGGGCAACAAATAACGTTACAGAGATGAGGACATGCCATAGCTAGCTAGCTATATAGTTAGCCAAGTTTTACTCATGACACTTTGTACAGGTGCGCCATGGGTCTGGACGGTTTCGTGCTTGTTAAATTAGAGAACGCCATCCAAGAATCTAGTGGGGTCGCTTAGAATACTAAGTGAGGAATGTGAAGATGGCCTTTTCTTTATTTTGAATGATCTGTACTGTACTGTTGCGTGTCGTGCTAATCAATTAATAGGCTACCATCAAAATAAGGCAAACCAGAGCTGAAAGCAGCTGATACCAGAGCTTCCTGAATGCAGGACATTCAACTTTTGAGTTACAGTAAATGGATGATCATGCTTTATTTATCATGTTTTCCATTTTTGGCTGACATACAGGACTGTTTGTGGCCTTACCCGTTGCATGTAATGGAAAGGCTCACTATGCCTACGCTTTTTCCAGATCAAAATGGCCGCATGGAGACCAGCTCCCGGCCTACATCCCAACCTTCTCCGACGTCTGGCAGCCTCCGCCCCCGAGGATGGCCCCGCCCGAAACCCGTGGCCTCAGCTTCACCACACGGGCACGCCCAAACCTGAAATACAGGGACATTCATACAGGATGTGTTGTGTTAAAGGGAACTCTGCCTGTTAAGACTTGTAGGGCTTAATGCGTTCTAAATCCCCTCAATTATGGAAATATGTTGTAAAAACCACACAAAATTTCAGTTATTTACAAAAACCGAAGCCTTTAATAGAAAATTTGACCAATGGAGATTAATACAATGGCACAGAATTTGTGTGTGATGTGATACACGGGATAGCTGTGATTAGGATGGAATTAGAATGGCTAAACACCTTAGTGTTTCAGCACGTATTATCATTAGGGATTACGAAGTACTATCATCGGCTTAAGCTCATACGTCGTGGATAAGTGATAACGTTACGTTTAAATTAACGGGGATGACGTAACCGTTTCAGTTACGCTAAAAACGAGTTTGATCCATATGGTCGAGTGACTTTGAATGGCTGCTGCTAGAAAGCGGAACTCTTTACAACAGGGAACTTCTCCACTTCTGTTGGCATAGACGAGCAGTTGCCACACAGTCACCATCTCTTATGCCCTGCTCTCGTCTCCTCTGGCCTCCGATATTCATCGTTTTGATTTATTTGATGAGGGCTGTCCTCGGTGCTTTCCTGCTGAGTAATGTCCCACTCTGGCTCGAATCTAAAAGGCTGAACAGAAGGCATTTTCAATGCGGCTCAATGGACAAGAGCAATGGCCCGGGAGTCGTCACTACCCAGAGTGCATTGCGGCGGTAACAACTATGGCGACCTACGAGTCGAAAGATTTAAAAAATAATAATTTAAATAACAAAAATCTTTCATGTGTTTTTTATGGCGTATTTATATAATTGAAGGCATTTACACCATATTAAGGCCTACAAGTCTTAACGTATGGGGTACCCATTAGAGCTTGTGTTTAAGGTATAAAAGGTGAAACACAAATAGGATTCTACAAACTTAAATCTGACAGTGGAATCACATTAGTAAGGAGCTGGGCCTTCCCCTTTAATATATTACATCAGTCATTTCTGCTGTTAACTATTTGTATTGAAATGCACGCAGTTTTTGCTTATAAAATGCTTCTTAAATAAAATATACCACCAGCCGTATGGGAAAATATTAAATTTTTATTATTTTAAAAAATGTATCTGTCTTCTTCACTGAATATAATACATTCTAATTCTGTCGAGAAGAAAAACTTAAGGTCAAATTTGCAAAAGGGTTAAACAAATGCGAATGTTTTTGTATATACAAACCAATATCTTGATCAGTGAAATCATCGGAAATACTGGTTTGTCTGAAGCAAAAATATTTAGTAGCTCAAATTTTAGTCGCTACACACTAAAACGTTCAGTTAAATTGGCCTTTTGTTGGTGGAAGGATGGAATCTTTAGGTGTTATCATTTTGAGCTGAATCTATTCATTTGACCTTTTCTTTATAGAATTCCAGTCCATGGAGTTCTCCCCCAGCACGGTAAGAGAATATGACAGAGAACTTTGCTTCCCAACTGAGTGTCATGAAGGGGGATGTAGTGCAGGTGAGCAGCGATGCAGCCAGACGAGATCCTCACTGAATCCAACAGAGCCATGATTACAGTGCACATGAGCAGGAGAGACTCACTGAATCCAACAGTGCCATGATTACATTACATTTTTTACATTACATTATAGGCATTTAGCAGACGCTCTTATCCAGAGCGACGTACAACAAGTGCATAGGTTCATGATGTAGAGGTGCAAAAGAAACACTACAGTGCACATGAGCAGGGCGAGAGATTCACTGAATCCAATAGAGCCATGATTACAGTGCACATGAGCAGAAGAGACTCACTGAATCCAACAGAGCCATGATTACAGTGCACATGAGCAGGAGAGACTCACTGAATCCAACAGAGCCATGATTACAGTGCACATGAGCAGGAGAGATTCACTGAATCCAACAGAGCCATGATTACAGTGGCGATATATGATGGGATGAAAATGTGTGTGTTGCGGGTCCTGGATCAGTCGAGGCAGTGGTGCAGTGGCGATATGTGGGATGAAAATGTGTGTGTTGCAGGTCCTTTTTTGATGGACAGATTTACTGTATTCTAAAATTATCAATGAAGATTTATTCAGCTAATGGTGGTAACATAACTTCCATAAAATGACCAATCAGAGAACATGCATCCTAGTTCAGGGGAAATGACCAATCAGAGAACATGCATCCTAGTTCAGGAGAAATGACCAATCAGAGAACAAGCACTTCAGTCCTGTGTGCTTGTTTTAGAACCACAAAACCCTATTTAACAGGCTTCTGCAGTCCTAGAAATGAGCTCTATGGCTGTTTTACCATATTCACAAATTAGTAATATTAGGACAGACATTTGCATACCAAACATACAAAGAAACATCTTTTTTAACATCTTGCAAAACCACAATTTGAAGTGCAATCTCAAAATGCAAGCAAAAATGAATTAAGCATTTTGAGATTGCACTTGTGGTTTTGCAAAATGTTAAAAAAGTCAGTAATGGTTTGGCTGAAAAGCACTGAAAGGCCAGCCAGCATGGTCCCACAAACACCGTTGAGACAGGTGTGATAACCCGCTTCCTGTTTTGCTTTGACAAGTTGTACTTTTTTTAATGTTGCAATTTCCTGTTTAACCCAATATTACTGCCTGGCAGTTATATAAGATCCAAACATTACATGCCAAGCATAAGACAGCTTTGTGAGCATTTTATCAATCAATCAATCAATCAATCAAACTTTATTTATATAGCATAAGTCATACATCAAATGCAACTCCGAGTGCTGAACATAAAAAGTGGAAAAAAGAGTAAGTTAAAAGGACATGAGTTTAAATAAAAAACATGAAAATGAATAAATGAAATATAGTATAATAAAACTAATTAAAAAAAAAAAATCAAATAAATAAATAAATAAAAATAAGAAATAACAGCAAAAGTGCAAGTCAAAATCAACACACACTAGATAAAAGCCAGGCTAAAAAGGTGTGTTTTAAGTTTTCTTTTAAAGATATCCACACTCTCTGCCACCCTGAGGTCCTCCGGCAAGCCGTTCCACAGGCTGGGGGCATAGTGGCTAAAAGCGGCCTCGCCATGGGTCTCAGACCGGACCCTTGGAACAACCAAGAGACAACTACCAGAGGACCTGAGGGATCTAGTGGGTACATATCTTAAAACCATGTCAGACATGTAGTCGGGAGTGAGACCATTTAGTGATTTGTAGACCAATAAAAGAATCTTAAAATCAATTCTAAAACTAACAGGTAGCCAGTTCAGCAATTTTAAAACAGGTGTAATGTGTGCTCTCCTTCTGGTCCTGGTCAACACACGAGCAGCTGAATTTGGTATAAGTTGGAGTTGATCTATGGCTTTTTTCGGTAGACCAGAAAGGAGAGCATTACGATAGTCCAGCCTACTAGTGATAAAATGATGACACCTAGGTTTTTAGCCTGGTGTCTGGGACTGAGTGCCAGTGACTTCAATTTAGAGGTCGGTTTCTCTCTCTGTGCCTCTGCTCCAATGACGAGTACCTCTGTTTTGTACTGGTTGAACTGAAGGAATTTCTGAGCCATCCAAGCATTAATGTCTAAAATACACTTATGGAGGGCATCAATCGGGCTTGTGTCATTAGGAGACACCGCAATATAGAGTTGAGTGTCATCAGTGGAACTGTGAAAATTGATGCCATGTCTCCTGATGATACTGCCAAGGGGCAGCATATACAGACTGAAAAGGACTGGACCGAGGAACAAGCCTTGTGGTATGCCACAGTTGATGTCATGATTCTTAGAGTGTTCGTCAAGGGCAACAAAAAATTCTACCTGTGAGGTAAGATGTAAACCAGTTAAGAACAGTGCCAGAGAGGCCAACATATTTATGAAGTCTGTCTAAGAGAATATTGTGGTCGACCGTATCAAACGCTGCACTCAGGTCAAGGAGAACAAGGACTGAGAGTTTTTGGTGTCCAAGTTGATTCTAAGGTCGTTCACAACCTTTACCAAGGCCGTTTCTTTTTGCTTAAAAAAGGAAGATTAGAAATTTGTCTAAAATTGCTGAGGACTGATGAGTCAAGGTTGTTTTTCTTCAGGAGGGGTTTCACCACAGCAGTCTTAAGTGTGGTTGGAAAAACACCTGTCTGTAAAGAATAGTTCATGATAGCTTGGATCTCATCTGATAAACAGTTAAAAATTGTTTTAAAAAAGGTGTTGGGGATAGGATCAAGAGGGCAAGTGGAGGGCTTAAGATGTGATACTACCTTCATAAGCATTTCAGCGTCAACCAGGGCAAAAGACTCCAGGGTTACCTCACATAATGAGGTAGGGGATTCTAAGGCATCACTCCTTAGCTGAGCAATACCAGACGTGATGGTGGATATCTTACCCCTGAAGTATGCTTCAGACCCTTCACATCTGGATGTGGAAAAAGATCACCGGAGTCTAAGGGGACAGGGTTAATCAGACAGTCAATTGTTGAGAAGAGGATTTTTGGATTGTTCTGATTATCACTGATCAGTTTGGAGAAATGAGCTTGTCTAGCATTTCTGATTGCCTTATTGTACACGCCAAGATGCTCATGGAAAATGTCATGGTGGACATGTAATTTAGACTTTCTCCATTTTCGTTCTGCTACAATTTAGTACTTTCGTAATTTTTTCAGTGGGCTCTCTGTTTGGGGTTGTCCTTTTTTTGTTTGACAGGGGCAACAGTGTCAATAGTTGTCCTAAGTTTGGTAATTAGGTGATTTACCAGATCATCACATGAGGAGGGTAGAATAACTGCTGGTATACTTTCTAAACGGGTCATGAAATTTGCAGCAACCTCAGGGGTGAGAACACCGTTTAACAAGGCGTTCTGTATTTCTCTGTGCTGTGCAGGCTATAACCGAGAAGAATACACAATAATGATCAGACATAGCCATATAAATAGAGGATACATCAACAGTCCATGTGTTATCACCAGATCTAAGGTGTGGCCATTTTATCTGTGATAAACCAAAAGCAGAAATTAACTTTAAACTTAAAATTCTGACTCAGTCCTGACTCAGCTGCCCAAAACAGCACTCACCACAACTTCTGGCCTTTGTTTTGTGAAAAGAACACAGACGCAAAAATGGCAAACACATATTTTTATTAACCAAAAATGAACTTTTTACTAAAAACCCAGTTTGCCTCACTTTAGTCATAAAACAAAATTAATTTAAAAAAGTAACAAATTAAGTGCTTGATTGTTTGGGGATCGTTAACTCAAAGGATCCTTTGCGCCTAAACCAGGAAACAGTGAATCTCTATTTCACAGTATAGACAACTTCTGAACTGGGGCTCTTGAATGTACTACAGATTTGGAAATAAAGTGCCAGTAATGTCAATGCTACATGATATTCGGTACTTTGGGCTAATTTACCTACAACTTTCTTATTAACTACTTGTGGCTTGAATCTATTCATTTAAAAGGAACTAAATTACTGCCCACTAAGTCTTAGACTGATTGCCAAAACTGGTTTGTAGGGTTGTATAACGCATTCTACCTCACATCTGTGGCTTTCACTCTTTTTTGTTACCCCACTTTGCCATTTTGTTGTTCACGGGAGTCTTGATGAATTTCTTGGACTTCATATAAGCTGCAATCTTCTCCAGGCCCTGATATTCCAACACAGTACAAAGAAAGGGTCAGTCCAAGTAAGACAGCTTGAAGCTACAATAAAATGTTTTCAGTTCTGAAGAAAGTAAATTTCATGGAATCAAACAATAACTCCAGGCATGAAAGCAGCATTTCTTAAACGTAGTCCTCAGTACCAAGTTTAAGGGGAAGGAAGAGGAGGGACTTGCCTCAAAGCGGTCCAGGAACTCTTTCAGGTTCTTGAAGTCGTCCAGGCACTTGGGCTCGAACATGCGGTGCTGGTCCAGCAGTTCGTACATGATGAAGTCCACAAAGGTGATCTGCACAAGCGCAGGTTGTGACACGTTAAAAACGAGACTCGCAAAAACTGTCACTGTCAATAGCAGGGCCTGAGGCCTACTGGTCTCCAACTGGTCTCCAACCCTGGTCCTACAGGGCCACAGGGTGTGCAGGTTTCATCATTAATTTCCCCCCATATCAAACACTAGCTTTCCTTTCCCACATGTCAAACACTAGCTTTCCTTTCGCACATATCAAACACTAGCTTTCCCCCATATCATACACCAGCTTTCCCCCATATCATACACCAGCTTCCCCCCATATCAAACACTAGCTTTCCCCCCATATCAAACACTGGCTTTCCCCCATATCAAACACCGGCTTTCCACCATATCAAACACCGGCTTTCCACCACATCAAACACTTGCTTTCCCCCTTATCAAACACTGGCTTTCCACCATATCAAACACTAGCATTCCCCCCATATCAAACACTGGCTTTCCCCCATATCAAACACTAGCTTTCCCCCATATCAAACACTAGCTATCCCCCATATCAAACACTAGCTTTCCCCCATATCAAACACTAGCTATCCCCCATATCAAACACTAGCTTTCCTCCCCCATATCAAACACTAGCTGTCCCCCATATCAAACACTAGCTTTCCTCCCCCATATCGAACGCTAGCTTTCCCCATGTAAAACCCATAGTTCTGGAACCACTGTAGGAGCTCATACACACACGCCCTTTAACGCTGAAATCAGTCTTATGGTACCTTATTGCCTGCAAACCACTTCCTGTCTCCCAGGAAGCCGGAGAACTGTTTCAGCGTGCCAGGAAGCGTCTCCAGGTAGCCAGGCTTCATTTTGTCCTGAAACACAAAAACAGGAGAGTAGCAGATTACACATTAACTGCATGAGCAATTCTTAATGGAATGCCAATGGTACAATACCATTACATCACATTTACTGCTATATATACAATAGTCCCCAGACACAGTGAAAGTAGGCGTATCCTACGGTTTCCATTTTGTGAGAACAGAACCATTTTCAATGTGAACTTTCAGTCTCCCCTACATTTGAACATGCAGGCAAAGAGTTTAAAAATAGAGTGATATTGACAACTGTTCATCGTTTAAATAAGAAATCATATTCAGTTGGGATTTGGAGCATGTGTTGAGCTGGTCAGGCATCTCTTTCAGCCTAAACACAAAAAATGTATAAAAGTAGCAAAGCCTCCCCCAACTCTATTGAAAGGCCACAAAACTACTGGCCAGCTGTATTGCATGTAAGCTAACAACCTGGCAGTCACAGGGCCTGAGGCCTACTGGTCACCTGTAATGCATGTGGGCTAATAACCTGGCAGCCACAGGGCCTGAGGCCTACTGGTCACCTGTAACGCATGTGGGCTAATAACCTGGCAGCCACAGGGCCTGAGGCCTACTGGTCACCTGTAACGCATGTGGGCTAATAACCTGGCAGCCACAGGGCCTGAGGCCTACTGGTCACCTGTAATGCATGTAGGCTAATAACCTGGCAGCCACAGGGCCTGAGGCCTACTGGTCACCTGTAATGCATGTGGGCTAATAACCTGGCAGCCACAGGGCCTGAGGCCTACTGGTCACCTGTAACGCATGTGGGCTAATAACCTGGCAGCCACAGGGCCTGAGGCCTACTGGTCACCTGTAATGCATGTGGGCTAATAACCTGGCAGCCACAGGGCCTGAGGCCTACTGGTCACCTGTAACGCATGTGGGCTAATAACCTGGCAGCCACAGGGCCTGAGGCCTACTGGTCACCTGTAATGCATGTGGGCTAATAACCTGGCAGCCACAGGGCCTGAGGCCTACTGGTCACCTGTAATGCATGTGGGCTAATAACCTGGCAGCCACAGGGCCTGAGGCCTACTGGTAACCTGTAATGCATGTAGGCTAATACTCAGAAGCCATTCATGATACTGCAGCTCTGCAGTCGCGCAGTGCTCTGCCGTTATCTATGTAACAGCACTCAGTCAACTGAGCTTATCGCCCAACCATGCACATGTACGATATATAACAGACCTGAGTCAAACATGCTTTTGTTTTGGATGCAGATACTTTTCTGTGCTCTATTTATCTTGCTTGGTGCAACTGAGCCTGCCAATAGGACCAGAAGACAGGGTTTGCACTTTTATTTCATGGGTTCCAATACACCAGATAAGCTCAGTAGAGCATAGAAAAGTACTTTCATCCAAAACAAATATGTATTTTATCCACGTCTGGTATATAACAAAACCTGACTCATCCCAAAAGTATAGGAAACACTTGACTTACGCAGCAATTCATTCAAATTTGATACAATTGATAAAACAGAATTTATGTGAAGTAAAAACTGTGCACATCCAATGCAACAAACTAGTTTGTGAAACCATGCTGATTTGTTGGAATGTGATTATTTTCTAAGCCATTTGTAAATGATAAACCTGTAGATCTACTGCCTGGTCTGGACTTACAAAGTCCCTGTAGCAGAGCATGACGAAGCCGTTGCGGAAGTCCATGGCCTGGTTCTCCATGATGTCAACTCGGACCTTCTCGTCCTCGGTCTCGCCACCTGCAGGATGAACACGGTCACTGCAGTCAGGCTGCAATGCCCTCCTCTCACCCCAACAGGAACCCACAGTGCCACAGGCCCGGCTAAACTTTTTACGCAGAAACGATCAAGAACATGTGTGTGAAAACAGGTTAAGAAAGAGGGCGGGCCAAACCCAGTTATAATGGGAGAAACTCCAGATCTGCAAACTTCTCCGGACAGTGAAAGCACAATTATTGGAACAACTCTTTTTTTACCCTATATTCTTAATGTTCATGTGCAGCTGTTCGTAATTACTATGCTGAATGCACTTCTGTTCTCTTGCAATGTAAGTCACTCTTTGAACAATCTCTGAACAATCAGACCTGATTGAGAGGCACACATTACTTGTACAGAAGTGAAGGCCATAGTCTCATCACACTCTAAGCTGCGGGGCCGTGGCGAAATACTAACACAAGTTGTGCTTGCGGGCGATGTAGCGCATGATGGCGTTGCTCTGGACGATCTTCCTGTCTCCGTCTTCCAGGTAGGGAAGCTGGGGATCAGATGTGTACACAGTTACGCACTGCAGCGCATCACAATACCTCTGCTCTTAGAATGATGTCCGACTTACATTGGGAAAGTCCATTCCAAGTTTGAACTTTTCATCAAACCAGCAGCTCTTGTCATAATTGGGAGCTGTAAGACACAAAGCATGAAGAAGTGTGGACCCCTCTTTTCAAAGTGCAATTAGGGTTGGTAGTATGCTGCGGTTACCATTGGAATTAATCGCCCATTATAATATGCAATTACATTATAATCGTGTTGACCGATTGTACTGATTTATAGTACGCCTACTGATTCATTCAGTTCACGAGTAGGGGCGACATAGCTCAGGAGGTAAGACCGATTGTCTGGCAGTCGGAAGGTTGCCCGGTTCAAACCCCGCCCTGGGCGTGTCGAAGTGTCCTTGAGCAAGACACCTAACCCCTAACTGCTCTGGCGAATGAGAGGCATCAATTGTAAAGCGCTTTGGATAAAAGTGCTATATAAATGCAGTCCATTTACCATTTACGAGTAGGACAGACCTGGGCACCTTCTCCCAGACATCATAAAAATGTTAAGTGAAATTTAAGTAGGGGGAAACTCCTACAATACAAAAGGCATTTTTAGATTTCACTCGATAAGACCACCAAAGGGCTGCCGAAGGATTCTGCCCGCGGATACAAAAGTAAATCTTGATAGCAAATGAATCCATACATTTTTTTAACCACAATGACATGAGAAATATAATCGTTCTTTTCAAAGTCGCTAGGTTCCGTTTTTTTAAGCGCGTGAGCGGCACATCACCACCTCGTTCTATTCTGGGTGATTGTCTACCACTGGCAATTTCACTTGGAACGGAAAGTGTTTTGTACTTTTTGGTTTCGAACACTTACCTTCACCGCAAGCGTAGAATTTATCTTCATACTTCGTACCAGTGTACTCTAACAGCAGACGAATGGGCTGGGCTAGCTGTTAAAATTAATACACAATTTATGCAATCTCTGAGGGCAACAAAACTGTTTATTACAACCAAACCATTTAGCAAAACAAGTTCAGTGAAAAAAATTTCCGATTACGTGCAAAATTCAGATTTACTCATCGCTAATGCCGTTTGCCAAGTCAGTGTTTAGACACGCGATGTTATGCATTAATTTACGAAACTCTTGATATCCGAGTTTAGGCGACGCTGAATTTAATCTACGAAGTTCTTTGTTCTCGCTTACATAAGCAGCACATTACAGCTAGAACTGGTGGTGAAAAGGAGCAATTCCACGTCTGATGCATTTATGAATGGAAAAGAACGCATCATTCAAAGATGCTACCAGAATTTTCCCTAATTCTGTTTCTCGTAGTCTGCTTCTCGTTGCATTTCATTTTGCCACAGTAGCAATGCAGCAGTATCCAATCTAATAGACTACTTTACATGAAATTTAAAATATACCATGCATTAGCAAACACTACATATTTCAATGTTTCGCAAGCCTAGGTGTGGTTTCACAGTATTGGAATTACAACAAACTACCTATCAAAATACATTTCTGCATATTCCCTATTTCACGATTAAAAAAAAAAAAAAAGAGAACATGTTTCACTGAGATAACGTGCACAGTTGGTGGAAGGTGGAGTAATTTGTGCTAAGCTCCGGCATTAACTTTGCAACCGTTAACGACCGAACCTCACCTCCTATTTACAACTCTGCAAAACTCTGATCCAAGGTCTCCACAGCTAGCTAGTAGTAGTTGCACAGAACCTTACTACAACAAGTATCGTAACGAGTATAAGCTAAACGCCATTGATTATCTGACTGACAAAACCATAATCAAAGCTTGCGCATAAAACAAAGACATATAAATGCAGTTACCCCTCTAATATCCCAGTATGCCAGTTTCATAGTCATATTGGAATTTATTCGACCTTTTCAACCTGGATAATACAAGACAACCTAGCACACGTCCAGCTCAAATTGATCCGCAGCACAACTGACTGAAACCTTACAGAATGAAGTCGCCATAAGCGTTTCAAGCGGTATCGGCCAATCATAAATAAGATACGAGGGAGCGTGCGTCCATTGATTGCTCTCATTGGTGAACTGAAAAAATACTGCTCTTCTGTTGGTCCCGTTCTCTTACTGTGGAAGTACTGGGTTGGCCGTGTTGTATGATTTACAGCTGGTAGGATCTTTTAGAAATGTAACCCTAATATGTAGGCCTATTTTTTTTTAATGCAAAGATGTCAAACTGGACAGGCATATGGGCCTATATCATAATGGTTTAACTTGTAATTTAGCACACTTAAAATAACTGGGTACGCTGATTGCTGATTTTAATGTGGACTCCAGCTACTGAACTCCATGACTCCAGCAAACCCCCTTATTAAGCCTGTGTTAGGTAGCGCAATGTTACCCATTGTACATATAAAATAACTTTGCTCAAAAATGACATCCTGTATTCCAAATGGTTTAGTCTTTATCACTGCCTTGCATGCATTTCCAACGACGTTATTTCTCCTTCCACTGATCTAAATGGTTAATTTCCTGTACAGACACGTAAAGACACGCAGCCAGTCATTCATTGCTTTAGTCTGAGCGAGTTTGTTTCTACGCTTTCTGCAGTAAACGTAGCATTTTCAATAAGAGTTGGCCTTTTCATGTACGGTGCCGTGAAAACGCGTTTGCCCCCTTATATTTCATTTGGTCTAAAGATCTGAAACCATTCAGTGTGTCAGATGTAGGCTACAATAATAGACATAATCAGGAAGGGGGAAAATACTTTTTCACGGCACTGTAATTAGTCCACACTTACTAATTTTGTGTGACAACTATTTTTCCCACCGTGGGCTATGCATGGCAAATTGTGGTCACTCACTCACTCACGGAGGAGCTAGTGGGACACATGCGCAGGTGGTGCTTTGTTTAGTTGGACATATGCGCAGGTGCATCTCCCAAAATCACTACTTCGAACGGCACAACATTTTTAAGCACAGCTTTATCGCCTAACGTTACTTTAGCTAACCCTAACATGTTCGCATTTTGCCTACTTTTACGCGTACCACCGATACAGATGTATGGACACATGGAGGGCAACAAATAACGTTACAGAGATGAGGACATGCCATAGTTAGCTGGCTATATAGTTAGCCAAGTTTTACTCATGACACTTTGTACAGGTGCGCCATGGGTCTGGACGGTTTCGTGCTTGTTAAATTAGAGAACGCCATCCAAGAATCTAGTGGGGTCGCTTAGAATACTAAGTGAGGAACGTGAAGATGGCCTTTTCTTTATTTTGAATGATCTGTACTGTACTGTTGCGTGTCGTGCTAATCAGTGAATAGGCTACCATCAAAATAAGGCAAACCAGAGCTGAAAGCAGCTGATACCAGAGCTTCCTGAATGCAGGACATTCAACTTTTGAGTTACAGTAAATGGATGATTATGCTTTATTTATCATGTTTTCCAAACATCCCATTTACCAGAACAAGCATAAAACCAGGAGTGTCCGGTCTTATCCGAAATGGGCCAATGTGGGTTCCGTTTTTTTTATTTTATTTATATTTTTAGCCCAGCACTTTGACACCTGATTCAACTAATTAACTAATCGTGGTCGTTAGTCAAGACCTCGACTGATAGGATCAGGTGGCTTAGTAGTGCTGGGCTAAAACAAAACCCTGCGCCCACATTGGCTCTTTTTGGATAAGACTGGACATTCGACAGTCTGTTCGTAGCTGCATCATTTAAAAGAGCGACGGTGACACATGCAATAAAATACAGATTCATGTACACAAGAGAGAAAGAAGGCTGATGATACATTTAAAAGATCTCACCTACCAAATAAAAAGCAGTAATTATATCAGATAAATGCATTTCCGTGGAAAGGTGTTCAGAAAATGAACAACCTACATTAAAACTGCAACAGCAAAGAAAATTCCAGATACAGTATGTAGTACAATGCATACAAGGCATTGGCAAACCTGGTTCTGGAGAGCCACAGGGTCTGCTGATTTTTATTTTCGCTACGTCAGTTCAAACCCAAGAAACTTGACAGTGTAATCAACTGTTTTAATTGGGTGGCAGTGGCAGTATAACATTTAAGTGACTAAATCACAAGCTGTAGGTTTAATTCCTAGGTGGCACTGATATTTCATACTTGAGAAAAGTTATTTAAGAACTAAATATCAACTCACTATATAAGTGGGATTGTGTGAAAAAATGTAAACTATGGCAGTCTCTCAGGATTAAAGGCTTTGTTCAGGCTGCATCGAAAAGTGGCCCAATTCCTGATTTGTGCCACGTCTGAATGTGGAAATCACACACGTAGACGTGCAACTTGCATGCGACTCGTGTGCGGACACTTATACACGACTGGTTCAGGAGGGCACACCCCATCCAACTGGAGGTAAACCAGGAAAGTGGCTTACATCACTCTTCGTGTGACAGGTTACTGATGTCATAACTGTGCATTAGCTGTGGGGCCTAATGTTGGGTCACTTTCAAAAATGAATATAAACAAACAAAAAAATGGGATCTGATCAACAAATCAGAATCGACCATGAAGGCCTGTATTCTGGAAGCCAGGGCCGCTGCCTGAGGGGGACAGCCAGGTATGCTGTCCTGAGCCCTGGAGGAGAGGCAGGGGGGGAGTGGGGAGGGCCTGATATTCTGTGAACATCTGGTAAATATCATTGTCTGGGAATTTCACCAGGCAGCCCTGTTGAATGCATTCAAAGTGTCTGCTAAATCTCTGAATTCAACTCATGGATTTAAATACTCAGCAGCATCAGGAACCGCAGATTCTCCTGGACCAGGGATGGGCACCCTGCTGTATTTTTTTCTTTTATCAAACCTAATCTCCCTTGCAGCAGAAGCAGAAGTTCTGGCTCATGTGCTTTGCAGTCCCGTGGTCACAGTGGTATCAGTTGGTCGAACGAATGTTTGTCTTGTGATCAGCGAGACAGAAGCATAAAATCGTAGCCCACTGGCTGTTATGCAACTGCTATGAAATTATGTATCATTCAGCCTAGTTTTCAAGGTCTCAGCTGTGATTGCCACCGTGCGTACACACCACACATTTACAGCGCGAACACAGTATAATTTAAAATAAATTATACCAAGGTAAATGTGCAAAATTACAACTTCCTTTACCCAAATTTATTGCCCCGATTTTCCTTTAATATTATTTCATATGCATGTTAATTGTACAGCAATGCTACTTGATATTTCAATATACTCCTAAAACTAAGATTCTGTCTAAAAATACATTGTAAAATATACTATGAGATGATTGACATTTTTATGCATATCATGATATATGGTAAATATATATTTTCTTCTTTCAAGGTATCATTTTCATCTGAGTCTATATATATTACTCTCTCTTTCAGCAGTGTGGCTGGTGTTTTATGGTGATACATTCGGAATGGGGGGGGGGGGGTTGGCACATGGCTCCGGGCCAATCAGAGACCAGTGTTTGTGTTTGGTCACGTACTTGTGTTCATTTGGCAAGTGGTAGTTGGGACTCAGGGGGAGAGAGAAGCGCTCATAGAACTAACTACCAAAAAATGGCCGGTGACCATTTTACTTCAAGGGAGACAGCTGCAGTTCATTAGATTAGGAGACAAGCATGCGTCCATGTTTGTCATTTCCCAGTGAATGTCAGGACGTTTCTCCCCACATTCCGGTGATTTCTGAGGTTCAAACAGCGCAGAGATGTCCCCAGCCTTGTGTGGTTGCCCGGTCTCATTAACAAATCCTGTTCTCCACTGTTCTGTGCCAGGTTGGTATCATTAGCCCAAATACTGTGCGTCTCAGCCAACTCAGATTACGGCGACCTCTCTGAACTCCTGTTCTCTCTTTGTTAAAAAAACCAAAAAAAACGATCGGTTAATGTTCACCTCAGCTAAGATTACACGAGGACCCACAAGTGCACAGTGATACAAAGGCAAAAATTCACTTGGAAAAAATAAACTTAAATGAAAATCTTTAATGATCAGAGCAAAGAACACATTGTTATCATCATATCATCTTGACAGCAAGGACTGGACTGGAGTGGAGATGAAGTTAAAATGTTTGGAAAGAACCCTGTGTACTTTGTGACAACAAAACCTTTCTGTCAACAATACGTGAATGGACAAGATTTGCAAAAAAACAAAAGCAGGAAGCAATTGGTCAGCACTGTGAAACTGGTCAGGGAAAAAAGGTAGCCTTAGCTTGCATTCTGATAATGCAATTTCTAATAATGCATTTCCTGCAGGGACAAAATTATATAATTCAGGGTTCAAAGCTCTACAAATGCAAAGATATGGGATTAAGTATTTTCAACAGAATCCTTCTAAATGAAAAATAATATCCAAATCCAGAAGCTACAAAGTACCGATTATAGTAAAAGTAATGACATATTGCATAGTGCAATGCAGGTATTCTCCCAGAGAGAAAAGGTGCTTTATTTTACTGGACAAGCGTTTCACCGGGATTCCGTCTGAGCCAATGAGGCTTCAAAACCAGGGGCCTAGCCAATAAGAAGAACTGATGGGGCGTGTGTTAACCTAAAATCCCACTGATAGAGTCAGGCTGAAGACATGTGGAGTTGAAGAGCAAACAGACATGTTTTTGGCAGTGTTCAACACTGTGAGACCAGGGACCTGTATCCCAAAGCAGGATGACTGAATTAGCTGGATAACTGCACTGAGTAAAACCCGGAGCCCTCCTAAATCTGGAACATGGACTGAAGTAGAAAGAAATGTTCCGGGTTTTACTCAGTGCAGTTATCCAGCTAACTCAGCTAATCCTGCTTCATGAAATACCTCCCCTTGGCTTGTATTTATAAAGCCTCTGATAAAAGAAGGAGTGCTGATCAAGGATCAGTCTGGCCCTCAAGCTCACAATGGATGAGGTCAGGAGACAGACAGGGGAAAACTGACCCTGGATCAGTCTGGCCCTCAAGCTCATAATGGATAAGGTCAGGAGACAGACAGGGGAAAACTGACCCTGGATCAGTCTGGTCCTCAAGCTCATAATGGATAAGGTCAGGAGACAGACAGGGGAAAACTGACCCTGGATCAGTCTGGCCCTCAAGCTCATAATGGATAAGGTCAGGAGACAGACAGGGGAAAACTGACCCTGGATCAGTCTGGCCCTCAAGATCATAATGGATCTGCAGTACTGCTCTGAGATGCTTTTTGAATACAGGCCCAGGGCTGCAGGTCTTCTAAATGACTAATGTGGGTCTTGAGCTCAGAGAGAGGGCAAGTCATGTGATGAGTGGAGCCCTTATCTGAGAGCAAAGACTGATGGGAAGGTTTTGAATGCAGGAAGCCTGGCAAGTAGAAACCTTTCAGCTGTATAAATCAACGCTAAGAGAAGACCTCACAATACAGGTCAGAAACTTTTATACAGGGAAGTCACCCCACACAAAATACTATTAAAATAACACAATAAAAAAACCCTTCAAAAATGTGATACAAAGTGAAACTTACGTTAAAAAATAAAAATTTAAAAACTTAAAAACAAAGCAAGCTTCTATATCAGACAAAAATACAGAAAAATTCAAGTATAAGCCAATAATTATAATTATTGCAGAATAATAATGTTAATAATAATAATAATAATTATAAACGATAACAACAATTCTTCTTCTTCTTCTTCTCCTTCTTCTTCTTCTTCTTCTTCTTCTTCTTATTATTATTATTATTATTATTATTATTATTATTATTATTAAAAAACAACTTTGACCACCAGAAATAGTAAAAACTGATTCAATTTACAACTGAGTATATACCATAGAATTTTCAAAATAAATTATAGATGCTATATAGATATAGATTTTGATAGTATATATTTCTGTACTGTTAGAAAATAAACTTTGTATTTTATTCAAGCTAAGGTGTCTGTCTCAACTATGAAAGACCCTCTGATACAGTACAGACAGTTTCCTTCTGTAATCATTTGTAACTGTTAATCTGTTTTAATATGACCTAAATTAAAAGGTTTGAAACAACAAAATGGGTTGGCAGATCGGTAATTATATGGAAAATCCTTGTTATGCTGGAAACAGGAAATTAAATGTGAAATCATAACGTGACACATACTGTCTTTCAACAATTAGAAATGGTTAGAATGATTCTACTACAGAATGGCACAATGCCTTTTAGAAAGCTAAGCATGGAATGGAAACTAGCATCCACAGCTATCCTGAGGGTAATATTTTAAATGTGGTGGGGAGTGCCCAGTGAGTTAGGGGTTTTAACTCACTGTTGTCCTACTACATTGTCTCTCCTTTTTAATGATTTGCAATCTTTAGCTTCTTTTACAAACTGATATTCTGGAGGCTTTTTTATTCATAAAAAAAAAAAAAGTGTGACTCACTTCCATTTAACGCTTGCCTCTTTGCATCAGTAAAGATAACAAGCTTGATTTTGAGGTCTATGTCTTGAAGGATCTACTGTACCCATGACTTTGGAGCCTCATGCCAGTGTTTATTTTGAGAAACTATTCCACATTATCGGGATGAAGCCGCTCAAGACAGCGATAATCAACATGACTCTGAGGAGCTGGTACAGTATTTTAAAGCTGTCGTTTCAAAATGAAACCGCTTGTTACTCATCTCTCGAAAGACTACTTTAACATATTATGCATGTGTTCATATCATATTTATGTGTTTGTGTATTAAACTGTATGTGTAGCCTATTGGTGGAAGTTAATAAAGCTAAAAAAACAAACCTTTAACAAACTGTAGAAACATTAGCATTTTAAAGGTAAGCTTTTAACATAGCCATTAGCCTCTGCTAATACACACTGTGTGTGAGAAACAGACCCTCCCTCAGAACCTCGCCCTTCTATTTCTGCAATCCTTTGATCCCACATTCCGTGTGCATACAATCCAATGGCCGCACTTCACAATACATAGATGCGGCACTAGTGCGCCCCCTATTGGGTGAACTGTGGCTCTACAGCAGCAGTCGAATGGCATTCTCACAGCATGCAAGTCATTTTTGGTACCGAGCAGCATTCTCTCATATCTCTGCTTCCTGTGGCCACAGCCAGTCCGGTGGGAAAAAAGTGCCCTCATGCTGGGGAGGGGGAAGGCAAACGGAGAGTACTGGCAGGAACCAATCACATGCAGGGCTCACTTCACTTTATAGGAGCCTAGGTGAAGAGGAGGAGTTTTATGTAAGGGGGAGGGGTTTGTGCAAGTGTAGGGTTTTTTGAGTTAGACAGAGAGGGATAGGTTACTAGCCCAATGAAAAAAAAAAAAAGGTTCGGGTTACAGGTAAACAGAGTAGGAGGCTTCCGCAAGAAGAATTTGAAGAGAAGGACAGCAATAGAAATAAGGAATAGAGAAGGACAAAGAAGGAAGATACCTGTGCAAAAATGCTCTCACAATGTTGCTGCTATAACATTGACGAAACATTGTGGTAACATTGTGAGAACATTTTGTGTCAGCTGGGATGCAGCAGCACGGCTCTGTCTTTAGTGTAAAAAAATAACACCGAGCATGCCACGTACTGTGCGGCATCTGAGCATGCTCATAGCATGCCACGTACTGTGCGGCATCTGAGCATGCTCATAACAAACAAGGAAATCACAGTGAGAGAGGACGAGACAAAGAAAGAAGGATTTTTTTAAAAATCACAGGAAGATAATAGTTTTAAAAAAAGTACTGTCACACAAAATCTTAGTAACAAAAACTAAATCACAGTGTGTGTGTGAGGAAGAAAGAATTTAAACAAATGTAAAGAGGTCTCAAAAAGAAGAAAGAGTGAAACACGACAAAGGAGGCGCAGAGCACACAGTGATGCTATCGCTGACCTCCCGATGACCTTGGGGGAATGGTTAATTTAAAATACGCCCCGAGCCACTCCTGACAGGGAAACAGCTGGTCTGTGATGTCACAGGGGGGAAGGGGGGTGCCCGGGCTCTCTGACTGGGCGAAAGGTGTGCAGTAACGCCCCCCTCTTGCGACAGGAAGCGTACGGCGCCCGGCGGCTGCAGCAGGGCATGCTGGGGCAGAAGGCGGCGGGGTGGCGGTTGGTGGCAGGGGGGGCGGGGGGTGGCGGCTCCTCATCGCCCTCCCGGGACGGGGGCCATGGAGAGGGAGTCCTCCTCCTCGGGGTTCTCCAGCTCCTCGGACCGCACGGCCTGGGTGATGAGGTTGAGCTCCTCGGACCGCACGGCCTGGGTGATGAGGTTGAGCTCCTCGCACATGGTCTCGTAGCGGTACCCCACGCGGATGTCCGGCACGTTGGTGCGGCGGATGTCGTTGCTCCGCGGCCCCTCGGCCAGGTAGGCGGGCCCCAGCCAGTGGCTCTTCGTCTGCGGGGGGGACACAGACGGGGGGGGTACTGCACCTGAGCACTCATGAACCACTGAATGGAAAAAGTTCAGCCGCTCTTGAAGAGCGACGGAAGTTAAAAATGTTTTATTTTATAGCAATGGCAATGCATTTCCGCTGGGAGCCTTCTTCAGGGCAATATCACAAGAGACAAAAGCAGTGGTTCACAAACACAAACCTGGGCAGCACTCACTTACAAAGTCGACCAATAGTGTAGCAAGTGTGAATTAGGCTCAGTAACCACTTTCAGCTGTAAAGTAGCTCAACATAACTGATGTAATTAAGTAACATTCAAATGGACTATGACTTAATAACAGAAATACCATTCATATCTTGTGGATGGACATATTTAAACTGGAAGATGTAGAAAGCTTCTCTGTGTTTTCTAAGATAATGTCTCCTCCTTGGGTAACTTGCTCTATTCCAGTAAAAGAGAACATAGATGTGGGAATTTTGGCCTCTTTAAAATGTCTGGCTGCAGGGTTTTTATTCATCCATCCGTGTTCTGTAAACCACTGCACCTACTGAGGAACACTAGAAAGCACGGCTGTCTAACCTCTCCTCCTCACGATGCTGAAGAATTATGTGCACAAGTCAGTGTTTTTCCAAATGCTGTGAATAAAGGGCATCAGAATGAGGTGTGTGTGTGGCGACTACCTTGTGCAGAATGAGGTGTGTGTGGGGACTACCTTGTGCAGAATGAGGTGTGTGTGGGGACTACCTTGTGCAGAATGAGCTGTGTGTGTGTGGGGTCTACCTTGTGCAGAATGAGGTGTGTGCAGAATGAGGTGTGTGTGTGGGGTCTACCTTGTGCAGAATGAGGTGTGTGTGTGTGGGGACTACCTTGTTCAGAATGAGGTGTGTGTGCGTATGGACTACTTTGTGCAGAATGAGGTGTGTGTGTGTGTGTGGGGACTACCTTGTGCAGAATGAGGTGTG